>NC_069096.1:6398932-6669537 GCF_947172395.1 Bicyclus anynana | reverse complement strand
ATTTATCGTAAGCCAACTTATACAGATATAACCATACCAGCTTCATCTTGTCATCCATGGCAACATAAATTAGCAGCTTTCCATAGTTATGTTCATAGACTGATGTCCATTCCTCTAACTAGTGATCAGTATAACAAGGAATTAAATATAATATATCGCATGGCCATTTCGAATGGATACAACCCGAATATTGTGAATAGAATAATCAATAAGAAACAATTGGTGTTGATTAGAAAAGAACTTTATGGAATTCCATTAGAAAAACCTAAAAAATTTAAAGCTAGTCTAACATACTTTGGTCCAGTGTCGGAACGTATTGCAAAAACACTTAGAAAGCATGATATAAATGTGGCTTTCAGAACAAATAACTCTCTTAAAAATATTTGCAATGGTAAAGATAAACTAGAAAAGCAACATAAATCGGGAGTTTATAAATTGCAATGTTCTGAATGTAATGCAACATATATTGGTCAAACCGGTCGGAGTTTTGATACACGTTACAAAGAACACATATCCGCCGTTCGAAATGACCGTCCACAAAGGTCGCACTTTGCAAAGCATCTCCTAGATACTGGTCATAAGCTGGCAGATAATCATATGTATGACATTTTACACACTTGCAATAAAGGCCTACGACTATGCGTTTTGGAACAATTAGAAATAATAAAACATAATAAGTCAGGAATTACCTTATTAAATGAACAAATAGAGTTATCGAAGTCACCACTAATAAAAATGTTTGAATGCGATGCGAGATAAATCACTTATATTATGAGTATCTTGGCAACGCCCACCTCTTGCCCCACCTACTTTTTGGTCTATAAAAGACGAAGCAAAGGTCGAAATCGACACTTTGCAATTGCACGTTGTAGAGTCAACATCTCCTGAGGATGCTCCGGTTTCGGGGTGAAACGTACGTAGAGAGTATTTTGTCGGACCTGGGTGACGTTGTCGCATGGGTTCGCCGAATTTTCGCGGATGATAGCAAAATAAATAAATCATTATATAAACATTTTTATTACTTTTGTATCTTATTCGCATAGCGTAATATCGAAATTTACGCGAGTTTATTGTTAAACTAGCGGACGCCCACGTCTTCGTCCGCGTGGAATTCAGTTTTTCACAAATCCTGCGGGAGCCATGGATTTTTTAGTTGAGTAAAATCTATTATAATTCAAAATTTCAGCTAAATCGCTGCAAAATTGACAAAGTTACATTCAAACTTTCATCCCCTATTTTATCCCCTTGGGGGTAGAATTGATCAAAATGCTTTCTTAGCGGATGCCTACATCATAACATCTACCTGCATGCCAAATTTCAGCCCGATCCGCGCAGTGGTTTGGCCTGTGCGTTGAAAGACCACTATGTCAGTCAGTCACCTTTGCGTTTTATATACGAGTAGATATACATGTATAGATGAAAAACATATTTTAGACAACATATTAATGTTGTTTTCGAAGGTTCATGCCTTTGAATGAACTGTAAAAAATTACATAAACCGACAACAATTTATAAATTGACCTCTTATGCTTAATATTTATATCTCAGTTCAGTCTCTCTTTTATTATCTTTTAATATCAAAGAGATATTATTAGGTAACTAGAAGACGCCCCACTTCACTTGTGTTACCTCATACCATTCCCGAGGGAGCACGGGGATAAAATATAGCATAAGATACTCACAAATAACGTGACTTTGTATTGATAGTTTGACGGCCTCCGTGGCACAGTGGTATGCAAAATGGTATTACAAGGCTGGGCCGAATGAGGTCTTCTTAATTGGTCCAGGTCTGGCTTTGGCAGTGGCTACAGTTGCCACCCTACCGACAACGAAGTATCGCCAAGCGATTTAGCCTTCCGGTACGATGTCGTGTAGAAACCGAAGAGGGTGTGGATTTTTATCCCCCTCCTAACAAGTTAGCCCGCTTCCATATTGCATCATTACTTATCACCAGGAGGTGTACTCAAGAGCTAACTTGTCGTAAGATATTTAAAAATAAATTGAAGTGGTGTCAAAATAACGAAGAGAAAATAAAACTAGATGCGATGGCAATGCACAGGTCCGATAAAAACTTTGTAAAATTTTGGCGAACTACAAAATCTTTAAACCATAAAACGAGTGTTCCTCTTAGTGTGGAAGGTGTTAATGATAGAATAAAAATTGCAGAGTTATTTTCACACCACTTCAAGGTCAACCCCTTACCAGCTCGTACTACATGTATGCCTACTACAAAACCTATAGATAATACTGACAAGGTTTGTTATACTGCTGATGACGTGGCTACTGTGGTTCATCAAATGAAAAAAGGCAAATCTCCGGGATTTGACGGATTAAGTTTAGAGCATATAATTTATGCTGGATATCCTATATTTCAGACTCTGGCTACTTTTTTTAATGCCTGCTTAAATTTTGGTTATTTGCCTAAAGAGCTTATGAATACCGTGGTAGTTCCAATACCAAAAATAAAAACAGGTGATCTTTCCAGTCTTAAAAACTATAGACCGATTTCTTTAGGGACTGTTTTAGGAAAAATACTGGAAAGGTTGTTACATCCAACCCTAAAACGTAGCATTAAAATAAGTGATGCACAGTTTGGTTTCCGTCCTGGTCTCTCGACGGATTCAGCGATTTTCAGCTTAAAAGCAACCGTAGACTACTATGTGAGACGAGATACATCGGTTTACGCGTGTTTCCTCGATTTGAGTCGTGCCTTCGATCTCGTAAATTATAATTTACTGTGGGAGAAATTACACGATTCGAACGTTCCTGTGAAAACGGTGAATCTGTTGAGATATTGGTATGGAAACCAAACAAACAGTGTGAGATGGGGCGACGCGACATCTAGCGAATACAAGCTAAAATGCGGTGTACGCCAAGGAGGGCTGACCTCCCCTGACCTCTTCAGCCTGTATGTGAATGATCTGATCGAGGAACTGAGAAGAGCCAAGGTGGGTTGTCATATCGGGCCCACCTGCATGAATAATTTTAGCTATGCGGACGATATGGTTCTTCTCAGTCCCTCAATCAGTGGACTTCGTAAACTAGTTGCAATCTGCGAACGTTACGCCTTAGATCATGGCTTAAAATATAACGTCAAGAAAACAGTTACGATGGTGTTCCGTGCAGGCAGAGGTCCAGAGAGGATCCCTGGGGTGTTCCTTGAAGGAAATTTACTTGAAAGGGTTGAGCGGTTCAGATATCTCGGACACGTTGTGACTGAGGATCTCAATGACAATGAAGATATAGAGAGGGAGCGACGTGCTCTGTCTGTCAGATGCAACATGCTCGCACGTCGGTTTGCAAAGTGCAGCGAACAGGTCAAAGTGACATTGTTTAGAGCATACTGTCTATGCTTCTACTCATGTCAACTTTGGACCAAGTACACCAGACGCGCAATCAACAACATCAGGGTACAATACAATGATGCGTATCGTATCCTGATGAAGTTGCCGCGGTACTGCAGCGCGTCGGGCATGTTCGCGATGGCCAGAGTACCGGACTTCTTCGCGATCATCCGATCGCGAATCGCAAATTTTTGGTACCGTTTGCGATCCTCAAAAAATGAGATTCTCACCACGCTGGCTGAGTGTCTGGACTGCTCAATCTATAAACATTGGCTTTCAGTGCACCAAGAGCCTAATAGAAAGTAGCAGAACATACGAATATGTATAGATAATACCTATACTAGTTAGACAATTAAATTAGTGTAATGTCAATTTTAATTACTATTTTTACTATTTTTGTATTGTTAATATTATTGTTTGTTTTACACTGGGTTTTTACCTTTAAATAAACTATTATTATTATTATTATTATTATTATTGTAAATTGCTGGGTTTTCTTTTTTAGACTGTAATGAGAATCAAATACGGTAATAATTGCTAAGCTGAACAATGCTTTTGGACTATTAACCTTGCCGCTTACATGGCCAAATATGGGTAGGTAACTACTTAACTTTAGTAAGTAGTAAGCACACGAAACCAACCTATATATTTGGTACGGATTACTTTTTACTAACTTCTTAGTAAGCCCGGCATGCACCGGGCAGGATTTGAAATGTATTTTAAGGAATTAAATATCACGACGTGTCTCAAACGGTGAAGAAAAAAAATAGTCAGGCATGCTGCATACCTGACAATTTTCTTAATTCTAACGTATGTGAAGTCTGCTAATCCGCTTTGGGCTAGCGTGTACTTATAGCCTAACCTCTCATTCTGAGATGAGACTCATGCTCAACAGTGAGCCGGATACGGGTTGTCAATGATGAACTTCTTATTTTAGAATTTAAACCATCGTGAGTGTCATTCATATTAATTGATTATGATCTTTTTGGATCGTGCCGCGTCTCATAAATCTCATGACTAAGGGCCCCGTATGGTTTAGAAACTAGTCATACTCTGACGTTGTATCACGCGAGTTTTTATAATCAACTAGCGGACGCCCGCGACTTCGTCCGCGTGAAACTCGATGTAAACTTTCAACTACCTCTACCCTACCCCTACCCTTCCCCTACCCTACCCCTACCCTTCCCCTACCCCTACCTTACCCCTGCCCTCCCCCTACTCTACCCTACCCTTCCCTACCCGTAAAAAAAAAAGTAAAAGTATCATATGTCCTTCTCCTGGCTCTAAACTACCTCCCTGCCAATTTTCAGCTAAATTAGTTTAGCCGTTCTTGACTTATAAGTGGAGTAACTAACACGACTTTCTTTTATATATATAGATTAATATGAACTTCTTGGTTTATAGTTTTCATTAAACAATATCTATCTGTCCGTTCGTTGCGACAGTTTTCCACAAGCTTTTCTCTGCACCTTATCTGTCCCGACAGCGTATACAAAAGTCCATTCTGCGAGGAAAACTAGTTCGCCAAAACGCAACTCGTTTATTTCACGTAGTTGCCTCGGCTATGGTAGTCAGTGACGCAGAAATGGTCTCCAAACAAAGTTGATCACACCGTTGGGTCGCAGGGTTTTACAAAATAGGCGTCTCGGGTAAGATATAAACGAGGCTATACTACGATCGATGGAACTTTGGGTATGGCTACTCGTTCTTTTTGTGAAATTGCGTATTGCTCTATAGGTCGTTTACTACGTTCGATGCTACGAGTATTTCTAATATAAACTAATATTATAAAGAGGTGTTAGCCCAGTGGATATGACCTCTGCCTCCGAATCTGGAGCGTGTGGGTTCGAATCCGGTCCGGGGCATGCACCTCCAACTTTTCAGTTGTGTGCATTTTAATAAATTAAATATCACGTGTCTCAAACGGTGAAGGAAAATATCGTGAGGAAACCTGCATACCAGAGAATTTTCTTAATTCTATGCGTATGTGAAGTCTGCCAATCCGCATTGGGCTAGCGTGGCGGACTATTGACCTAACCCCCTCTCATTCTGAGAGGAGGCTCGAGCTTAGCAGTGAGCGGAATATGGGTTGATAATGATGAAAGTTTGTGTGGTTGGAAAGAGTATATACCGATTTTGGAAATACTTTTACCAACCAGATCGGTGAAGTGAAACTCGGTGACAACGTAGCTTCACCAAGTAAGCTATATTTTATGCCCGTACATCCGAACAGGAACTACGTGGGTGAAACAGCGGAGCATTTGCTAGTAGGTATTATTGTAAATTCGAATGTAAGTTTGTTTGTTTATTAAAAGATTCATTACTCACCGCACAACTTGACCATCTCAAATTGAAAAAGTTACTTCAGTATTGTCTGGCAAGTTCGTTATTGACACTCCCATGATATGCGGGCGACGAGGGGAAAGACGGGGAAGTGAGGTGCATCAGTCGTCGGTTTTTCATTCATCGCTACACGCCCCCCGGCCCGCGCGTCCATCGGGAGTGTTACGAACGAGGTTGCCAAGCTATACTTACTTACATTTTTGGCAGCGACGAGCTATCACGGTTACAATGATTGGCACTAACTTTGAAAGGATACAGTTTATTCAATCAATATATTTAAGTAAATTCTACTCAAAATCGCGCTGATACGCTAAGTCGTTAAAGGTTTCATTCTTATTGACACAGAGGTACCTTACTAACAACCTGTTAAATCTCGAAAATATATCAGAGGTACCCCCAACAGCCTGTCTGAAAAGGGCAGTAAAATACGTTTGTAAATGTAGGTACATTGAGAATACTTAACAACAAAATATAAACGTACTTTGCGTGTTTCTGACATCAAAACACAAACGCTCGACTTAACTATTGAGCAATTGAAGAGTGACCCTCGGATTTTAACGGATTGCTGGCTACGGCTGTCAAAAGACCCCAAGAGTATCGGGACCTTCCCTTTTTCCTTTTATTAATATTTCGCGAGGGGACGAAAACGAGTTTTACGGTTTTCGGAGGACGTTTGTGCGAACGCATTATCTGTTTAATTGGTAATTTTGGGGTAGCGAGCTCGGCAGTATGAATATGGATTAAATGATGAAATCCCGAGCTTCGTTATCGTACGTCGTTCGTTACTTATTTCAACAAACATGAAAGGCTGGATTCATTGATACATTCATGTCATACGTGTAACCTGAACACGAATATATTGTACTTGTAATTTTATCTTTTTGAGATTATGGTCGATAAACGATAACGATGCAAGAGGGCAGAATTAAATCAAACCATATTCGCCTTATTTTACAAGCTACTGAAACGTCAAGTTTATCTATTTGCAGAGACTCGACCCGATTCAGCTGGCAAATTCTACAGAGAAGAGCGGGCATAAGTATGGTGAATGGTGATATTCCCCCCGGAAAAACATATACCGTACAGAGGTCCTTATCCATTTATGTATGTTAAAGCTGTAAAGAGACGTGTTAGCCCAGTGGATATGACCTCTGCCTCCAATTCCGGAGGGTGTGGGTTCGGATCCGGTCCGGGGCATGCACCTCCAACTTTTCAAATGTTCGCATTTTAAGAAATTAAATTTCACGTGTCTCAAACGGTGAAGGAAAACATCGTGAGGAAACCTGCACGCCAGAGAATTTCTTAATTCTCTGCGTGTGTGAAGTCTGCCAATCCGCATTGGGCCAGCGTGGTGGCCTAACCCCTCTCATTCTGAGAGGAAACTCGAGCTCAGCAGTGAGCCGTTCATGGGTTGATAACGAAGCTGCCATGCTATCATGCGTAAGAAGGCAGCTTCACTCTTACCGTGTTCGCGATATCCACTATATCATCCTGGGCTAAATACAGGATACGCTGAGCTACCCAATAGTGGCACGTTGGGTAGCGGTAGCCACAGGCCATATTTGTAAGCAGATTAATATAACTTTATATTTTTAGATTCACTAACAAAAGTAACATATTTTATGATAAAAATTGTAACTACTACTTACTAGAGTAATTTTAAATTCTATGATGTAGACCGAAATAAAAATTCATTTATTTATATGATTATAAAGATCTTCTGGTCTTATTTCTAAATAAGCATAGCGGTAACATACTTACCATCTCTACTAACATATTTATCTTAACTAATATTAATAAGTGTGAATTTGAGTAGATATGTTTGGTTGTAACTCTTTCACTCCTAAGCTACTTAACCGAATTTGAAAAATATTATACCAATGGAAAGACGTATTATCAGTGAGTATCTTGGGATACTAGTAAAGGGCCGCCATTCCAGCACTTTGGGACCCCAACGTCCATCAGCTCGTAGAACTATGTGTACCGCCTGTTGCCACTTCAGCTTCGCAACTCTTTGAGCGCAGTGTGTTGGTCGACCCCCCACCAGGTGAATTACGACATCAAGCGAGTCGTAGGGATTCGCTGGATGTAGGTGGCTCAGTATCGTGATTTAGGAAGTTCCTACAAAAGGCCTATGTCCCGCAGTGGACGACCATCAGCTGATAAATGATGATGATGATGATCTTGGGATACATTTAGTTTATTTTCGTGTTCCTACGGTGACGACGAATCGCGAGGCGTCTAGAATTTTTAATAAAGGTAACATTATTTCTCAATATTAATGGAAAATTAAATGAAAATCATTAACGTCAAAGTAATATTGATTCATTAGTGTTGAAACATCGTTGCGGTGTCTGACCAATATTGTTAAACTGCAGGAAATTTAATTTCCTTCCCCTTTATTAATTTCCGGAGAAAGTTTCAAATTCCATACTTTTTGGTTCACATCTTTTGACAAGTTTTATAGGTGAAGGACGAACTTCATTGAATTCAAAATAAAGAAAAAAATTACGTTAAAAAGTTATCTACTATTTATATTTATATATACAATAAATTTTAAATAATATCTGTTAAATTAGGTAAATTATGTAAATTCGTAGGCTATATCTATGTAGGCTGAATATCATTGTCTTTCCGAGCATTCCGAGCTTGGGAAAAATGAGGAATTCATAAATTACCTGTCTGAGTATCAATCTGTTCTCATAGTATGCCTAGGGAATGGTTCAATACCAGGATTACCAGGAAATTGGCACCCACTTAGATATAATTTTTGTTTCGCCAAAATCGATAACGACACACGTCATTTGTGATATTGAATTTGGCTCCCATATACACATTTATGTTTTGATAGGATCATATATTTCATGAGAATAATATAATATGATATCAATATAAATTCAACGTAGCGTATCTCATGTTTATAGATATATCTTCATGACGCCCCCGACTGATAATTCCCACGCTTATACGCCTATTTGAGAATACTTGAGGTGCGTAAATAAAATAAAACCCGCTAATGGCGTCGTAACATTTGCTTATTTATAAGGGTATTGTTCACCTGTTTTATGACGCGGCGCGGGGAATTGGTGAAATGAGTATTTGCACCCTTTTAACCGACTTTCGAAAAGGCGGTTCGCAATTCTCCTGTTAAGTACTTACAACCATATTGTGCATACGGTATTCCATGAGTATTTTGTAAACTAAGCCTTGTAACTTTGTAATAATTAATATATAATATATTATAATTATATATAATTATATTATATATAATATAATTTTGTAACTAAGCCACTGCTGGACATAGGCCTCTTGCATGGAACTCCAAGCACAACGATCTCGAGCCGCCAGCATCCAGCGGCTCCCTGCAATCCGTTTGATATTCTCGGTCCACCTAGTGGAGGGTAGACCAACACTGCGCTTTCCGGTGCGGGGTCGCCATTCCAGCATCTTGGGACCCTGACGTCCATCGGCTCTTCGAACTATGTGGCCTGCCCATTGCCACTTCAGCTTCGCGACTTGCTGAGTTATGTCAATGACTTTGGTTCGTCTGCGGATCTCCTGATTCCTGATTCGATCACCAGAGAAACTCCAAGCATAGCTCGCTCCATCGCCCGCTGATTAAAATAAATGAATTATGACTTATAACCTAAGATTTTCTGGACTCTCTGGATATTTTAGTAATTACAATAATTTATTTATATGTATATCATCAGCTACCGCAGGACCTATAATATAATAATATATGTGTAGATATATTGTCCAAAAATATACCTACACATATATTATTTGTTTAAACCTTAATGCAGATCATATACCAATGAAAAAACTACAGTTGTTATTCTATAACAATTATATTACGAATGTAGTGGTAAAACTATTCTAGTCGTGGGTTTACTGTCGGATAACAATTGATTTAGTACCACCACAGCAATAGGAGTAGAAAGGGGGCGTGGCCCGCGTACACTCGGGTGTGCGGAACATCGCAAGCGTGTCCGCGCATGTACTAGAAGTCTTGTTTTGTTCTATGACAAAAGGAATAAATAATTTTCAACTCTAAAGTAAGGGTGACATATTTCATTTTTCACTAAATATTAAACAGCCATTTAGATCACATCCCTGGGTACGCTGGGTTCAATACAAAGAATTGGCATTTTATAAATCTAGTTACCTCTAATATCTGTGAGTACCACCATCGCACGTAGCACGTTCCAATTTGTCCTGTCAATTGAACTCTCCTTGAACTACGCCAATTATCTAATAGTGCAAGCGCGGGAGATAGTTGTGTGTGCAAAAAATGAGAATCAAAACTTTCCAACGAATCTGGAAATACAAATCAAAAGAATTTGCTGTGAAGTGCCGACAATAAGCTCAACGGTCGATTTTAAAAGTTATACAATATCACACTTTAGGTAGAATTCATTAAAATTTCTTTTCCTTCCTGTATATTACGAGTATGTTAAGAAATTAAATAACACGTGTCTCACACGGTGAAGGAAAAATATCTTGAGGAAACCTGCATTTTTGGGAATTTTCTTAATTCTTTCTCTACGTGTGTGAAGTCTGCTAATATGTGAGCCAGCGTGGTGGACTAATAAAGCCTAATACCTCTCATTCTGAGAGGAGACTCATACTCAACTGTAAGCCAAATATGGATTGTTATTGATGATGATGATGAAGGTGAAAATTGATTATATGGCCTTCAAGAATTTTGTCATTATGGAATTAAATAAAGTGCAAATTTTCTTTTTATTAATTTCGACTTAAAAGACAGACTTTTTACTCCTTATTTTTGATTGAAACCAAATGAGAAGTATATACTGTTAATGATAAAATTTAAATTCCAATTCAAAAAAAATATTACAGAACTAGCGGACGCCCGCGACTTCGTCCGCATGGAATTTAGTTTTTCACAAATCCCTCGAGAACCATGGATTTTCCGGGATAAAAAGTAGCGTGAGATGTGTTAATCCATGCTATAATATATCTCAATACCAAATTTCAGCTAATTTGGTTAAGTAGTCGAGTAGCGTGAAAGAGTAACAAACATTCATATCATTAAAATCATCAGTTTTCGCAAATCTAGGGAAACCATGGATTTTTTCGGAATAAAAAGTAGCCTATGTGTTAATCCCGAGTAAAATCTATTTCCATTCCAAATTTTAGCCAAATCGCTTCAGTAGTAGCGGCTTCAAAGAGTAACAAACAACCAAACATCCAAACATACATCCAAACATCCATACAAACTTTCGCGTTTATAATATTGATAGGAGTAGGATTTCTTGGAGCGTCTATGAATCCTGTGGCTGGTCGCACATACGCAATATTGTCATTAATTGACAATATTGCGTAGCCATAGTCAGGTATCATCAAAATGGCAGTGTATCCGGCACTTAAGTAGACTACTTATTTCGCTGAAGTGAACGGTGAAAATCGGGTTTCAAGTATCAAGAATTCCTCGCAGCATCGACGTCAGGTCACAGCCACGTTTCAATTGGTTATGAACACTTTGCACGGACATTTTTCGTTCACGGTTGTCGATTGAATTTATGAGATGTGTTTTAATATGACACGATCAGGGTGTGAAATTCGAGTGTCCTTTTTATTTAGTGGAGTTTCGTAAATATATTTTTTCTGGAAGGAAAAATGCCAGTGTTACAGAGACAGACCTTCTAGGATGTCGTAATGAAATAAATAGCCAACAACCGTGCACAAAGGAAACATGATTCTGATTTTACGCAGGAACAGGAACCATGGATTTTTTCGGGATAAAAAGTAGCTTAGATGATGCTCAATGACGTCCTCTATCTACCAGTAAAGTCTCATTACAATCGGTTCAGCCGTTCCGCCCAAACAAACAGACAGAGAAAATTTTTAGCTTGATTGAAAGCTTGATTGTGTTAGTACCCTGTAAACAATTTAATTCACTTGAGAAAATCTTGAAACCACAGACGTACATTTCAATTTTATGTATATTGAACAAAATATATGCATAAGCATCAATAAATTGTGTGCCCCATCATGGTCAACCAGTTAAATGTAATATTTTGGCATAGTGAAAAGAACCTGGAAGATTATTGGTACAAAAAATAGTTGTAATTATATTTATTTTAATGTACCTCATATTTGTACCTTTTGCCGTGGAGACTCTTGGGCCTTGGAGTCGCAGTGCCAAAAAATTTTTCCGTACCATTTCACCGCGGCTTGTTGCCTCGACTGGTGACAGAAGGGCTGGCTCATTTTTTGCGCAAAGGATCATCCTGGCTGTCCAACGCGGAAATGCAGCCAGTATTCTTGCCACCATTCCACGTGGGCATGATTTGTATAGTTATTAGGATAAGTTAGCTTAAGTTCCTTATTGTATTCTTTCTCATAAAACTAAATAAAAAGTTTTAATGTCATTTAATTTTAATTTTATTAAATTAACATTTGTGTAGGTACCTATTAATGGTAACACATTGTTACCAAATAGGTACATAAGAACTTTGTATAACTAAATTTAATGTTTCTTGCAAATAAATTATTCTAATTCTGAAAAAAATAGATATTTGCTTATTATGCACTATATTATTGTAAATTAATATAATAATCACTATATTATTGATTATTATATTAATTTACGTAATTGTTGTTAGTGTTCAATTTTGAAATATAAATTATGAAAAAAGTTTGTATATGCAGATGTCAAGGAGACGCGTGACTTTTGTTTTTTTTTTGTGGGTTGCACCGGCTTTAGCGCGCAGTTTGTAAAGACTCTCTCTCTGATTATAATTATAATTTATAGGTTACTCTGTGATTATAATACTCTTACACAACGCAGAATGTTCCATATTGCAATAGGTACATTTCTATAAATAACTAAACGAAAAATCAATGAATTTGAAATAAGAGTTGGCTGCTAGGATGACATCAAAATTCCATCAAGAGGATGCGGGCGGTAGTTGATCTGAATTCGATGTGCGTGCGGCATTCCAGTCCACCGTTTGCGTATACGAAAATAAAGCCCGGAGTAGTAGTAGTAGCCATTCATAAAACGAAAATCGTTTTCCCATAGCGATATTCGTTTTTCTAGGAATTGCCAAAACAAAATATTGCAGGGTTGCCTTTGCTTTGTTTTTAGGGTTGCGTAGTTCCTCCATCCGTCCGTTCGTGGCTTAGCTTAATCGTAAATAGTGGTAGGAGCGAAATATAAATAGGTAGATAGGATAGGTATCTAACGCGTTACTTTGCCTAGTTTCAATCTATACTAAAATTATAAGAAGCTAAAGTTTGTAGGGAGTAATCTCTGGATCTACTTATCCGATTTTGAAAATTTTTTTACCACAAGAAAGCCACGTTATTTGTGAATATCATAGGATATATTTTATCTCCATATTCTCACGGTAACGGTAAAAACGAGGCGTCGGCTTAGGTGTAATATTTATGCTAAGACAAACGGTTTTGTTTATGATTGTATGATAGTCCTTGACTGTAATTTATTAAGAAGCTAATTACCTCATTTTATGAAAGTTGAAAGTCTGTCAGCCAATGTTTATGAACGCACCGTAACCGATTTTTTCTTTTTATTTCTTTATACACCACAAAATAAGAAAACATACATTATGACGAACAAATATGAAGTAGGATATAAAAAGGCTGTTTGTAGTATTTGCATTAGTTAGTAGTTTGATTATGCAGGTTGGTCTGTGGGAGCTGTAACCTTTATAAGATGAATAAGAAGCCTGCTTCTTCTTCATCTTATAAATTAATTATAGTAGTAAATAAGTATTATAGTAGTATCTTATAAATTAATTATAGTAGTAATTATATAAGAGCAGTGATAGCCCAGTGGATATGACCTCTGCCTCCGATTCCGGAGGGTGTGGGTTCGAATCCTGTCCGGGGCATGCACCTCCAACTTTTCAGTTGTGTGCATTTTAAGAAATTAAATATCACGTGTCTCAATCGGTGAAGGAAAAACATCGTGAGGAAACCTGCATACCAGAGAATTATCTTCATTCTCTGCGTGTGTGAAGTCTGCCAATCCGCATTGGGCCAGCGTGGTGGACTATTGGCCTAACCCCTCTCATTCTGAGAGGAGACTCGAGCTCAGCAGTGAGCCGAATATGGGTTGATGACGACGAGTAATTATATATTATTATAGTTAATTATAGTAGTATTCTAAACCTTGGACTTGGAGCAGGCTCTGGTTGGCTTGTCTGGTTTAGATTCGTCTGGTCTTCATCTTCTTTCAAATTTATTCCATCAAGCTAGTAATCAAATCCTAGCCTTGTCAGTAGTGAAATTCATTCCCAACTGCGTCAGAAAGGTGGTCAAAAGTTTCATTTATTAAGAAAATTCTCCTCTCACTGAGCTATTTTTACAGATGCGAGACTTCTTAAGTATAGCTTCACTGGCTAACTTATGACAGGAACAAGTTGCGAAGTTGAACAAAAAACGAGAATTCCGCTGCGGCTTCTTGTGAACGTGACAATTTTCTTGAGTGACTTTTAAATAAATATTTATTAAAAAGGGATGCTTATGTGAGTTGCGAGCAATTACTTATTTATAGTTCAACGCCTTTGTTTTATAAATGGTAAGCCAGTAGTCGTCGTTTTGATGGCCTCCGTGGCGCAGTGGTATGCGCGGTGGTATACAAAACGGAGGTCCTGGGTTCGATCCCCAGCTGGGCAGATTGAGATTTTCTTAATTGGTCCAGGTCTGGCTGGTGGGAGGCTTCGGCCGTGGCTAGTTACCACCCTACCGGCAAAAACGTACCGCCAAGCGATTTAGTTCCGGTACGATGCCGTGTAGAAACCGAAAGGGTTGTGGATTTTCATCCTCCTCCTAACAAGTTAGCCTGCTTCCATCTAAGACTACATCATCACTTACCATCAGGTGAGATTGTAGTTAAGGGCTAACTTGTAAATAATAATAAAAAAAAAGTCGTATTCTACTCGTACTGTAATACTGAAAAGGAAAATAACATAAAATGAATACAATATTGAAATAATATCTTAAATATTCCGAGAACCTGTCGTAGCTTCTTTCTTACTTTCAGCATTCCTAAATGAGGTACTTTTGTCCACAGACTAAACAATAATAGGCAGATTGAGCGCACGGAACAGGACGGTGTCGTAGCCGTTTCAAATGCAAAATTCAAAAATGAATACATTCTTGAGTCAGTACGCCACAAAGAGCATAAGTAATTTTCAATATTATTCAAGAAAATTGGCGTCTTATGTTTTTAAATATTTTAAAAACTTTTCCTAAGAACTAAAGAAATAAAATGGAGTATTTTTATTGATTATTACACGTATTTGTTGTTAAATTTTGAAATACAAGTTATGATAAAAGTTTGTATATCGGATGTCAAGGAGACGCGTGATGCTTGTTTTTTTATGGGTTTCACCGGCTTCACCACGCTGTTTGCAAAGACTATTTCTGGATCATCTTTATTCTGGGCATATGTCTAAGTAAATTATGGAATTTTAAGCTGAAAGTTTACCTGCTTTTGTTACCAACAAACTCAATTTTCCAGTAACGATATTTTGACGGTAGTATTAGTTTTGAAAAATGCCAATTAAATTCATCCAAGTATAAAATATATTTTTTTTTTAATTTCTTCAGAATAGTAATAGAAATCGCCACCTATTTGATTGCTATACACTTAATGGTGGCAAGCTCCAACCACCTAAACTTTAAGTTATTTTACCTAAAAGTCATTTTTTATAATACTATGTTACGAGTATTTTTTCTTTATGTAAAACATTAGCTTAAACGGAACTAAACCAACTATAATTAATATATTTAGTTCAAATATTTCCACTAAACCCTACCCTAACCATAAGTCGTACCTTCAAACATAAATTATACGTGCCTGTACACGTAATCTAAATCAAATACGAAGATTCAGGGGAGTTTCGTTGATCATTAACGCGCCAAACCTATATTAGTTCCGTGCAAGTAGCACGCCAACACTGTTTCTTATAATGCGTATAGAATATACCAAATGACTGAAACATCTATTTATATTACATTGCTGAGTAAGTGCTACCTCAACAGAACATAGATATTACAAGATCTTCGATGTAAAGCGTGATTGTTATTGGAACATTTACTTGAGAAATTTTCAGTATCTGAATGGAGCTTCTAATGAGAAACTAAATGTTGCGAGGCAAGATTATGGACGCGGAGCAAATGAGTTTATAGCGTGATGATAATTATTATTGGGTATCGGGTACTGAGTTGTAAATGGTACCAAATTATATCTGTCATCATTTATCCCTCATTCGCACGAGAGTTTTTTTAACGGACGTTAAAAAAGCGTTTAAATACAACAAATGCATTCACCAAGTACCAAGTATATGTTCAGACGACAGCATGTTAAAACACGACGCTTTTTTTCGAGTTGTGTTGCATTTTCAAATTTGGGCGTTGGAAATAGATCTTCATTTAACTTCATACTATATTTGAACGCTTTTTTAACGTCCGGTAAAAAAACTCTCGTGCGAATGAGGGCTTAGCATTATCATATATTTACAGTAGGTACGAGTGATATTTACCTCTGTACTTTTGTTTGATTTTGTATAGATTTAAATCTTGTGCACATATTCTGCTATTATGGTGATATTGTTTAATTTTGTGACGATCACTTTCAGATTTTAATGACAACAACCACATGTTCTCCAAAGAACAACTCAACGTGTTAACACTACGTACTAATTTCCTAACTCTAGGCTGCTTCTGAAATAAATGTTACAAAAAAAACCTCCTTTACGATCCCGACAATGCTTCCCAGGCAACACAAACACAAACTACACAACGTCTTCGCCGGCAAAGAGGAGGTCCCCGACATTTAACTTCACCGGACGTGGATTTTCTAACTTCTTCAATCTTGGGGGCGTCCGGACTAATTCACTAAGGCCAATACACCCTTCCAGAGCAACACTCTAAGCCGAGGTCCGAGTCTCACTGGAGACGCCCAAAGAGAGTCGTTCCGACCTTTGTCTTTCTTTCAGCCTTCGGGTCTTATCAAGCGAAACTTCAACGCCCGCCCAAGACACTGGTAACGCTGCAGCGGTCTCTTAAGGAGCCTACGGCACTAAACAGAAAGAAAGGTACACTTCAAAGAAATTCACTATCGTTATACGCAGGTATCATCTCAGACGTGTTTCACAACAGCTAATGAAATATGGCATACGTATTTTACAAACCAATTTTGAATTTACATCACGTTGAAAAAAAATTTATATCGATAAACAAAGGGTGTGTTACAATAAAATTGAAACAATAAAAACCGTCTCTGAGCGGCACTGCAGTAGACTGCTTATTTCGCTGCAACGGTGAAAATCGAATTTAAGTATTTTGTGCTGTGGTGACGTCAGCATATTGCCCGGCCACGTTCCACTTGTATTATGAACTCCTATTTTGCAGTGACATTTTTCGTTCACAAGCTCCGATTGGATTTTTGAAATGTGTAAATTCGATAAAACTCGAGCGAAGAATGGATAAGTCTTTAGGTTCGTGATTTCACGTGAAATGCGATTTTGTTTTAACTTCTCGAGACTGTTGCCAAATCTAGATTACAGTTTTTCTGAGTGTGTAACAGAATGCAGTAGAATATTCTCACAAGTTACTACCTACTTAAATGAGTACTATCCTCTAGTTAAATTATGTACTATGCTCATAAAGGTAGGCACTCGTATGTCGTCTTAGCATAATAACAACTCTTAACTTAAAAACTACTATCGAAACTGTTGGTCTATAGCACTTACCATGGCATTATTTGCTGTTTATTGTATATTCTAGAATCTAGAGATTAGGTCGATTGCAGTTTAAATAAACAATTTTATATCTGTACCTACGGT
This sequence comes from Bicyclus anynana, assembly GCF_947172395.1. NCBI lineage: Eukaryota > Metazoa > Arthropoda > Insecta > Lepidoptera > Nymphalidae > Bicyclus > Bicyclus anynana. The sequence continues at coordinate 6,652,004 of NC_069096.1, read as the reverse complement.
GTAATAATTTTATATCTGTACCTACGGAGTATGGACTGTATACAAAGTCTATGTTTATTATAAATTGCTGTCTGACCCAGCTAACGTTGTTTTGCCTTGTAAATTATTCACTTAGGTGTATGAAAAATAGATGTTGGCTAATTTTCAGACCGACCCGATATGCACACAAAATTTCTTAAAAATCGGTCCAGCCGTTTTGAGGAGTAACAAACACCGCAACACGAAAATTTTAAATATTAGAATATCTTGTAAAAGCCATATAGATTAGCTAGAGCCATTAACATTTTTTTATTATTGTGTAGTGTTTATAACACGTTTATATAATGATTTTGCTATTTTGCTATCATCCGCGAAAAGCCGACGAACCCATGCGACAACAATGCACGTTGTAGAGTCAACATCTCCTGAGGATGCTCCGGTTTCAGAGTGAAACGTACGTAGAGAGTACCTTGTCGGACCTGGGTGACGTTGTCGCATGGGTTCGTCGGCTTTTCGCAGATGATAGCAAAATAAATAAATCATTATATAATCATGATAGACTTCCGCAAAGTAACGTCTGCTTCTATCCAATATTTATAACACGTTTATTTTATTTTTAATACAGAATAGTGTGAATTTTCTTGTAACATCCATCTAGTGTCCGAGTGACATTAATGCAACATAGCATAAAACTGCAAATGGACGCCGTGTCGCAATCTATTACTGTCTCGGGTCACATTTTTGTACAAAACGTAAGCTGACGTTGCCAAAGATATGCCAGCGATAGCCTCAAAGGTAGATGTAATGTTTTGTTGTAAAAATGTTAAACAGGGGTATTTGTCTTCTTTATGTTTGCAAATGAAATACAAAAATTTTGGACAGGTTGCTATTTTGAATTGTGACATAAATATTCATCGACGTTAATATATTTTTTTAATGGTTCCGGTCTAGGATTCATAAAGGAATTTGAGTTTTGAACAGGAGACTCTAAGTAGCTCCAATGCGAATTTGCGGGCTTAAAATTATAAGGACCTCTCGACTCGACTTGGTCTTTTTTGGGTTTTCATCGATTTTATTAAATGTTAGCAAGAGATTTTAATCTTAATGAGAATTTTTGTGAATTTGAAAGCCATAAAAGCTATTACCGTTTATTTTGTTTCCTTTTACGGTTTCTATAAGTAGGTATACTGAACTTAAACAATAATTAGAAAAAACTTCAATATTTTCAAGTTTAAATATATAAGAGTTATGTTGTTATGTGTATTTAAATGTTTTCTACAGTTTTATGCGGTCTAGAACACGCCACTAAATCGACTAATTAGCTATTTTTGTAGTTTTAAACCGTTCTAAATAAGTAAGGCTACAGATCAGTGTAAAATGCTTTAAGTTAAAAAGTCAAGAAAGACGAACATTGAATGGATAATAAAGGGTCATTCGATCATTCATTCAAATTCTTATCCTTTTAAAATGAAGCAAATAAATGAAAACAAAACGACATATAATTCCTACAATTTTCCCGCCAAATTATCTTTCCTCTATATAATATTAGTAAGGAAAGACGAACATTGAATGGATAATAAAGGGTCATTCGATCATTCATTCAAATTCTTATCCTTCTAAAATGAAGCAAATAAATGAAAATAAAACGAAAGCTACATGCGATTCCTACATTTCCCGCCAAACTCTCTTTTGTCTATAAAATATTAGAATATAAATAAATTAAAGAGTCATTCAATCATTCATTCAATTTCTTATCCTCATAATCTTTCGTTATCATCCGCCGTGAACTTTACCTTTCTCTTTTTATTTTTAAGTGATTATGGCTAGTTATTATAAAAACCCCAGTAGCTTAACGGTATATGGGCAAACTTTATACCAAGTCGATTTTCGACCCTAATAGTGTTACTTCTAACTCTGTCCTTTTTAACTAATTGCAGAGGAAGGAGGAGGTCATATGCAAAAAAATGTGGCAAATATTATTTCATAAAAAAGAAAAAGAGAGATAGATGTAAAAGCAAATGTCTAAATCACGTAGGTAGATATCACATGATAAATCCATGAAATGAAAGTTGCTGGACGTGACTAGGTTTCTATAATTGGGGTAGTTCAGAGAGACCTCAATTGACAGGGCATATCCGAACGTGCTGCGAGCGCCATGAGGCTATTCTAAATCAAGTGTAATGGTTATCCAACTTCGTCGACATATGCGCCATTCTAATTACATGAAAATCAGCATTTATTGTAACTTATGTATGCTCATGTATTGAATAAAAAGCAAAGCAATGTCTATTTTTTGCTAAATATATTAAATTACTGCATAAATTATACAAAAACTGAAAAGAAAAAAATGAAGCTCAGTCTAGAAGTGTCTACACTTCTGGGCTGAGCTTGATTTTTTTTCTTTTATTTTACGACCTATTTTATCGAACAGGATGATTTTCAGATGACCCGACTGTTTTCTAATTGCTTTCTCTACTACTGGACTGAGCTTGTTTTTTTTTTCTTTTCAGTTTTTGTATTTATGCAGTCGAGTTTTTTTATTTGTTCAATTGATTTATTTATTTCACACTTTTATAACTTCACTTCATAAACCTCGCACCTTATAGTCATCCGCCTCGCGTATTTTGTATAGACAATTAATAAATAACATTTTTTCTAATTGTAGTTTTTTTAACATGGCTATGATATACCATTTTGAAATTCTCACAAAAAACCCTTGAATTTGATACCCATGTTGCAATATTTAAAAAAAAAATAACTCGAGTCTATAGCGTCTCACAGTCGTCTTGTTGTTTTTTTTTAATTTTACCTATCTAAGAACACTTGGGTTATTAAGACAAATCTAACGATATCTTAATTACGTAAATCCGTTCAGCGGCTTGGAAGACATGAGGTAATACAGAATATTATAGTTACTTATATACATACACACTTACATACATACATACAAGTTACGCGCGAAAAACATAACCCTTCTTGCAGTCGGGTAAAAACAGCGAGCTGTGCAAACTAAAAACAGAGATCATTAAAAGTAAGACGATAACAAAAAAACATGGCATTTTGTAGTTCACTGGACTACTGAATAAAGACGGCTTTTTATTCTAGGTAGCTTATATTATTATCTAAAACATGGTTCACATTTTAAGTACAACATCAATTTCTTTAATACGTTATGGTTTTTGCATGATCGCATAACCGAGAACCATGTTTAGAAAAATTTTATTGTTAGAACTACGGTAGTTCTAACAATAAAATCAAATCAAATCAAATCAAAAATCAATTATTTCAAGTAAGCTCAGTTTACAAGCACTTTTGACACGTCAGTTGACTATTTGTAAAGATTCTACTACCGGTTCGGAAGGCAGGTTCTGCTGAGAAGATACCGGCAAGAAACTCAACAGTTTCTCTTTTGAAAAAGTCATACAGTATTATAATTTACAATTGATAACAATTACAATTTCTTATAGTTTTATTTCCTGTGTGAAGGTGGAAGCTGATCCAATAGCCTCCAAGCGCTTTTATCTTTAAGGAACTCATCAATGTTGTAGTAACCTCGACTAAGTAAATGTTTTTTAACACATTGCTTAAAGCTTAAAGCTTAAAATTTTTCTAAGCCCGACATTCTATGGGAAAGTTCCATCGTTAAGGCGACGTTACTCATGAAACACAATTTTTACTAATTTTTAAGTAATAATAAAGTTAAGTATAACATTCTTTGCACAATTTTTTTCAAAGCTACCCGCACCATTCTTAACGCCCTTACATTTCATGGGGTGTTAAACGTAACAACCCGAGCCCCACACTTAAATTGTACCTACCCCAAAATTATCTATTAAACTGATAATGTGAACACACAAATGGTCTGCGAATGCCATAAAACTCGTCTCGTAATTCTTATCCCCCTGTGAGATATTATGAAAAGGAAAAAGGGAAGGTCTTAATACTCTCGGGGTCCACTGGGCCCTTGACAGTAGTAACGCGTAATCCGTTAAGTCCCGAGGGATCACTTTCCAATTATATAATAGTTTAGTTCACCGTTTGGGATATCACCAGTACAAGGATAATACGCCAAACTTTTATTCGTAGATACAATCTATTATTTTCATAATGTCTATACTATTCAGTATCTAAACGCAAGTAGGCACGCGCTACTCATAATAAGAGTACCTACCTATCCACTGGCCTATTCACTATTTTGCTCTTTATTATCAAACTATTAAAATAAACATCAAAACAACTGGCAAAATGTCATTTACCACATATCCACCAGTAAGAGCCGGATGACATATTTACATAGAATCTCAATTTCGTATAAGTCAACTAGCATATTTCAAAGATAGTGAATAAGCCTGCTGAATCATTTGGTAGTAAGTAGTTGTTGACAACTTTTGAAGAGGGAGCCTGCCGGTCAATTCACTAACTTTGACGTACGATAGCTACATATTAGAATTAACATGAAATCAATAACAACCGCATTTTTCGTATTACGTAAAGCCAATTGTTAACAAAAATCGCAATGTTAACTAGGAAATGTCATTTACCTACTCTATGATATCCACGATGGGTTGCCAGTAGTCACCGGATGACATTTTTTACCTATAATCTCAATTTTGATCAGTTAGCATTAATTAAATAGTAAATCGAATCAGAAATGAGGAAATCCGCAAAAGAACCAACCATGCCATGGGCGGGGCACATAGTTCGAAGAGCCGATGGACGTTGGGGTCCCAAAGTGCTGGAATGGCGACCCCGCACTAGAAAGCGCAGTGTTGGTCGACCCCCCACCAGGTGGACTGACGATATCAAGCAAGTCGCAGGGATTCGCTGGATGCAGGCGGCTCAGTATCATGATGTTTGAAAGTCCCTACAAAAGGCCTATGTCCTGCAGTGGACGTCCATCGGCTAAAATTATGATGATGATGAAATAGTAAATACGAAATCACGTGACTTAAGAATCACTAACAATTTATTTTTGTAAGCTTCTTGAGACCGGAACCGACGGTATAACATACTCTCTGAGACACGGCTGAGAATTTTATCTGAAATTTCTTCGATGAACGAAAAACTCAGTATTTCATATTGGATCCTAAAGAACACAGGCAAACCACTAGACCAACGAAGCAGTTACAAGTAAAAGCAATGGAATAAAATAACACAAGCTGGAATGTATAAACTGTATTTCAAATAACTTATTACTCATTCTTAAACAAATCGTTACTTTGGTAGATGGATAATACATTAATTAAATAAACTTCACGCCACTTAATCGCATGTTCGCCTCTTTTTCATAGAGTATATATCACAATACCCTACCAACCTCAGAATAAAACCATTATCATTAATAAACAGTACAGATTAAAACATTTATCTGGAAGAAGGAGTTTTTATATGTTGTCTTATGTATTTATAATTATTTAAATAATTAAAAATCTAACATTCGGCCATACTGACTACAAGTTTGTCCTCAAACTTTGTAAACACAAATAAATTCTAACATTACATTATTATAAAGATTCACTGAACTATGTCTCATAGTATTTAAAATTTTAATTTATGTTTATTACCACCACTCATTAATTCTCCAATAATTTCTAATTATAACAAAAGTGAGTCCCAATTAATCTATTATTATTACTACTTGCTAAATTCACTGATTTACAAGTAGTAAAATTCAATTTTGTCATTACAGATATTTTCTAATTTTAAACCTTGATTTAACAATATGTTGAAACACCCTACAATACATTTAATTATTCTTTAAGAATTATATAATTATAGTTTAACAGATTTCTCATTCAATATTTACAAATTGTGAATACAGACCTATACAGATTTTGATAGTGATTCTATTGATAAAAATCCAAACACTTAAATTCAGTTAAACTGGTATGTTAATTCTTGTTTTTACAAATTTGAAATAAATTCAATCTTTAATCACTTCCAGATTCAGTCCAATTACCCAAATTCAAGACAAAATTGTCTGTCATTTTGTCATTCCTAAACTAAACTAAAAGTTATGTTAATATAAAGTTATAACTATGAAACCTCGATTCTACAGAGACAGTTCTTATAATCGCATTAGATCATACAAGTAAATCATGTACTTTGACGAAAAACAACATCTAGCGAGGTAGGTCTTATGTATGTCTGAGCTTCCAGATGACAAGAGGGAGCTTTACTCTAGACAGAGACTTATTAAATATTGTAATTAACTTAGACAGAGTAGTAGATTAATTTAAAGCATTAAGTACATAGACGATATGTAATATTTACAAATGTAATGTCTTTATCTTCTAATATTTGTCTGAGCTTCCAGATGACAAGAGGGAGCTTTACTCTAGACAGAGACTTATTAAATATTGTAATTAACTTAGACAGAGTAGTAGATTAATTTAAAGCATTAAGTACATAGACGATATGTAATATTTACAAATGTAATGTCTTTATCTTCTAATATTTGTCTGAGCTTCCAGATGACAAGAGGGAGCTTTACTCTAGACAGAGACTTATTAAATATTGTAATTAACTTAGACAGAGTAGTAGATTAATTTAAAGCATTAAGTACATAGACGATATGTAATATTTACAAATGTAATGTCTTTATCTTCTAATATTTGTCTGAGCTTCCAGATGACAAGAGGGAGCTTTACTCTAGACAGAGACTTATTAAATATTGTAATTAACTTAGACAGAGTAGTAGATTAATTTAAAGCATTAAGTACATAGACGATATGTAATATTTACAAATGTAATGTCTTTATCTTCTAATATTCGGCCATCCTTACTAAAAGTTTGTCCCCAAACAACACAAGAATATCATGAAATTATGACATTACTATAATATCAACTATAAATAGAACAATGTTAACAATAAAATTTTATAATTAATTATCACACAGCATCCCATAAGTTATTTAAAAGAATCCAATGAAACTATAATGAAATTCTTGATTTCTTCTATATACTTTTATCATAAAAATGTTAAATAAGAATAAGAGTGATACATATTATAAATAAACATAATGTTCATGTGAAGCTTTTGTCAATCAACTTATCTATTTTCATCATTTCAAAACATTATTTATATTTGTCAAATTCGTCATCATCGATTAATGGCATCTGCACCGAACCCCTCACCACCCAGTCCAGAACTAGTAAAGTTACAGGACTTTGTGATCGTGTTAGACTTCCAGATGATGTGTGACATCTGCACCGAACCCCTCACCACCAAGTCCAGAACTAGTAAAATTACAGGACTTTGTGATCGTGTTAGACTTCCAGATGATGTGTGACATCTGCACCGAACCCCTCACCACCAAGTCAAGAACTAGTAAAGTTACAGGACTTTGTGATCGTGTTAGACTTCCAGATGATGTGTGACATCTGCACCGAACCCCTCACCACCAAGTCAAGAACTAGTAAAGTTACAGGACTTTGTGATCGTGTTAGACTTCCAGATGATGTGTTGCATCTGCACCGAACCCCTCACCATCAAGTTCAGAACTAATATAGTTACAGGACTTCATGATCGTGTTAGACTTCCAGATGACATGTGATAGAAGATAATCAAAATATAAAATCAGATATAAATACATATACATACATTTTTAAACGACTTCAAAAAAAAGGAGTTTATCAATTCGTTGGAATCTTTTTATATTTATTTATTTATTTTATTTTGCTGTGTAATAATCAATAGAGAAATTATTATACAACAAATATATCCATAATCATTCACAAAACAAATAACGGTATATTAGTCGTCATAACACTACTATACTATAATACTATCTAAAATATTATCGATAACACCGGCCGACAAATGAATACTTTTTGAACGTTGTTTTGATTTCAGTAAAAATTATCAGTAATTTATAGTATTTTGAACACAAAAATACCTGCACAATTACTCTATCACATCAATTTTTTCTACAAAAAGGAAAACAAATTTTACTTTAAAAGCTTCTAACATACAGCAAAAATAACAATATCTGTATGATTGTCTTGCTTTCACTATATCATAGGTAGTACCAAAAGGTAGAGATTGTCTTTTGCTGTATGTCCAGTGTCCACTGCCTTAATTGTTCAACACGATTAGTACAAACTGCAGAGTCCACGATTTTATTTGTATTTTGAAGTCAAAATAAGCTACATATTTATTATACATATTTTCCACAAATTTTTCAGTTTTTGCTTAGAATCATAAAGTTTCAACAAATGTAACAAAATATATCTGGACTATTGTGACACTTTATAGAAGACGTTATGTTTATCAGACGTTTTCCAACAACAAAAAAAACCATTAACTAAAATATATATATTTTTTTTTTTAACAAAGGCACTATAACAGCTTATTTCCACGAAACGCGTTACAAATAGGTGTGTCGTTGTTATAACTGAAGTAATTTCTCATGAGAGGTCGCTTAATTCAAAGAAAGAGTGCCAAAACTCGAAAATTTCACTGAAAAATCAAAACTAGCGAATATATTAATTTTACTAAAAATCTGATGTGATATGATAAAATTAGGTCTGATTTCGTAATCAGCACTACAAAATCAGTAGAAAAAAAATAATTATATCTTGGACAACGAAAATCGTGTCGGCCTGTGTAATACATCTATCCTTATATTAAAATTTTACCAAAACACAAATCGTCATCAGTAAGTCATAATTAATGAATAACATCATGGATGTGAGCAAATATTTAAAATATATGTATATATGATATCAAAACTAATAACTCTCAATATAATACATAATTATAATATCATCATATCATAAATAAAAATACTAAATTTAAATCGTGTGTTATCAATACATAGTGTAACTTCTCTCATCTTTGTGATTTGGGTCAACTGTCGAATAGGGCTGTGTTCAACCCAATGATTATCATGAGAATCTCATATATCCCATATTCATCAATCAATATCCATGCATCTCGGATCTGTAATCAAATATTTTCACACAGTATCACATAGCTCAGTCACTTAATCGTTCAGATAACTATCATACTTGTTTGACAAATAATTTAATTTAACATAACTAGCATACCTAGCATCCAAGAGAAAATCAGTCTATAATTGAATGAACCTTAGACCCGGTACATAAAATGAAATAAAATGTTAAACATGTGTTAATCTATCAATTTACTTTAATTCAGACAAAAGACTCTTTCTCTTAAAGAAATGCTTTTTTTTTTTAATGATAATAAAGACTTCTTGAAAATATTGCGATTTATGATTGTAATAATTTTAGTATGTAATCCAATCCTAGTAGTTATCACTAGATAAGAAAAGATGATATTTGACTATGTATTGTATAATTATCTTCAGACTACCCCCTTTTTTGTAATAATAGTAGCATAAACCTGTCTTAGACCAGACCACCCCCTTTGTTATATACCTCTAGTTTGCTATCAGAGGTTTTACCTATTCATTAATTTTAGTATATTCTTTTTTTTTTAATTCTGTTAAATTTCTTTTTTTTTTTTTTTTTTGGCTATATCCATTAATTATTTTACTGATGTAATGATTTAAGTCTTTATATTGATTCATACTTGATGCAGACCACCCATCAGTTGCATGCAGGTACCAACAACTCGGTGGTGTGCACTTTGTAGATGCACAAATGTACTGACTACCTAAGGACCCAATACAAATCTATATTCAAAACCTATACCACTTAATATGTTGGCCAAGGAATTTTCTAATTTTTTTTTTTACCTTTAGTGTACTAGTATACCCTAGTTAAAACCTTATGCACATATCATTGTAACCATCCGAATATATAATTCTAACCACAACCCCATAATAATTACTAATTTTCATAATTATACAAAATGTTGCAATCTAATAAAATGCTAGAAATAAACAAATGAGACATGGATTAAATACACTAGGGTATCTGCAAATAATAAACTGATTGATTGAATCTAAAACAACAGCAATAGTATGGTTAATTTACTTGTATGTAGAATCTATACATCTGCACATGACCATTAATGAAAAGAGAGCCCAACATCACCCACCCACAAAACTGTCAAAATATGTCTTAGACAAATATTTTACAACCTATTTATGGCAATCTGTGTCTCTTTACTTGAAGTCCATACAGACTGGGCTCTAAGACAATTTGTGATCAATGATATTATTATAATTAATTATTTATTACTCAATTGTCACACAAGTAACTTTTTAATATCACCCTAAAAAAAAATCTCCAATTTAATTAATTATAAGATTTCATTAAGATGAATATCATAATATCTCTTAGTACTCTTGTAGATAAGCCGAATATAATAATATTCATGGATAAGAATCATTTACTGTGTTGCTGCAGATTGTTAATAACTGTTCTATACTAAATAGGCTGAAGGCATGTTGTCAACGCTTGAATAGTTAAATAGGTTTTCAAACATAACTACAAATTTATTTTTCAAGAAATCTATCAATCCAATTTCTTAAAAGATTTAAAAAAATTTATATTAAGTACATACAGTAATCTACATAATGATATATCTAAGCAAATCCTATCTGAAAATATTGTAATAGCTGTCTCAAAACTTGTTATCAGGTACCTACATCAAGGCCTAAAATAATACTTGAACCATTACATAAAACTTCATATATTTTTAATTTTTATGTTATTCAGTCATAAAAACTCACATATAACAAATGTATAGTTTGAAGTTACAGGCACAAAAAAAAACAATATTTTAGTTAATTCATTTTAGTCCCATGTCAGCAACGGATGTAATGTAGTTCTATAATTAAGATTTCTCAATATTACATTATGCCAGTGTCCTACATCCTAACAACCCTAGAGTGGTCTGTCTTCATACGTTAATTTCTTGAGCAGTGTGTATGTGTGTGTGTGTGTGTACTTTTCACTTAAATGATTTTGGTTTCCTAGATATAGTCATCTAACAAAAATGTTTTGACAATAAGCCAGACAAACTGACAACCTATCAACCATACTTAGTTTCACCTAGTGATTATTTATTCTTTGTAATTTTATTTCATATTAGTCACAACTGAATAATTTATGAGGCTGTTTAATCAAACTAATAAAACTCACCAGACACCTAGTTTAATATATTTAGACATCATTGGTATTTCTCATCCGTCAAACCAACAGGATTCCATCTCATATAACTCTGCAGCTAACACCACACATGCATCTTTGTATTTTGTTATTAATTTACACGTTCTTCTCTGTTCTCTCGCAGTTTTTCAAATAATATCCTCTTATGAGTGCTGTTGGACTGTTTGACTGTTTTGCTCATAAATATCGTCAACATGGTATAAGTGTGTTACGTTTACGTTTCTTCATTCTTGTTAGATATTGTAAGCATCGACAACCGACATCGCATAAATACTTTTACCGGGACCAATGCGGCGTGCGTCCCATAGCCGTCAGTGGTATACATACTTAATGGTTGTACACACGTATGATTTTTATCGCATTTCTCGTAATGTAAACCACTGTTTCCCAAATTCACACTTCATTTAAATGCCGTTACATTTTCTTTCTGTAGATCGACTTTAATGTAGGTAATGACATCGTGTTCGTAGGTACTCTCACTTCTGATAAAAGCAATGGAATAAAATAACACAAGCTGGAATGTATAAACTGTATTTCAAATAACTTATTACTCATTCTTAAACAAATCGTTACTTTGGTAGATGGATAATACATTAATTAAATAAACTTCACGCCACTTAATCGCATGTTCGCCTCTTTTTCATAGAGTATATATCACAATACCCTACCAACCTCAGAATAAAACCATTATCATTAATAAACAGTACAGATTAAAACATTTATCTGGAAGAAGGAGTTTTTATATGTTGTCTTATGTATTTATAATTATTTAAATAATTAAAAATCTAACACAAGATATTATTTATTGTTAATTATTCAATAAACTCTATCAGATAGACCTTGTTATCTTGTCACAACATTAATTAGACAATCACTTTATACAGTTGAATAAATACGTACCCATAATAATATGTAGTAGCAATAATAATAATCAGAGTGGAATATGAAATCATTTTATAATGCCACTTTGACGAAACATTTCCCTCTCAAGATTTGGTACAGTTAGATAATAGAAATTGTGATCTGTTCAGTTACCCGTAAATTAGGAGGGAACGACGAGGAGGCTTAGAATTGTCACCGTCTTTTGTATAAACAATATTATGGCTCAGTTGTTATAATACTTAACCAATTAATGGGCACGTGTAATCTCTAGCCGTGATAGCACAGTGGATATGATCTCTCCCATCGATTTCGAAAGATGTGGGTTCGAATCCAGTCCGGAGCATGCACCTCCATCTTTTCAGTTGTGTGCATTTTAAGAAATTAAATATCACGTCTCAAACGGTGAAGGAAAACATCGTGAGGAAACCTGCATACCAGAGATTTATCTTAATTCTCTGCATGTGTGAAGTCTGCCAATCCGCATTGGGCCAGCGTGGTGGACTATTGGCCTAACCCCTCTCATTCTGAGTGGAGACTCGAGCTCAGCAGTGAGCCAAATATAGGTTGATCACGAGTCTCTATCATCATTTTGATTTTGTGGGCTCTTTTGAGGTTTTTACTCATCTGGGTCAATACAAATATCATTCTTAATCCGCTGCTAGATTTTGTGGGTTCTTTTAACCTTTGATATTCGTCTGGGAAAGTAGAAATACTATATTGTCTATTCTGCTGCTAAGGAGTACGATGTTTTATAGTTTGGAGGATATAAATGCCGACGATGTAATAAACACTAATTTTCTTATGCCCTGTCTAGCCTATTCACTAAGTTTGAGTACTTTTAGTAGATAATGGATATGTCACAAATTCAGTTTTCTCTCACACAAAACGTTTTCCATCTACATTCGTGCAGAAATGGGGTATGTCTTTCCGGCGTCTGTGTTTCCTACTACGTATAATTAGAACACCATCAAGCAAAGAGTATTCAAGGAATCTTCTTTTGATCACGATTGTAAAAAAGTTTAAAATCAGATTATTTTCTGTGTCAATGCTTTCGATATCACACTACATCTCTGAAAACCTAACGACGTACGAGTAATTAAGCAAAAAAAAAGTGTAAAACCTGCCGGCGATAAAAAACCGATAAAAAGCCTAGTGAATTGATATAGCTCCAGTTAATTCAAGCGTAAACTCGGAAACAAAGTTCAGCACGGCATCCACGACCATAAATAGGGTAATGCGCTCGAACGGAATGCTATGAAATTGAATAAAACCGCGATAAAATCCTTTGAAATTGTCCCATTACCTATAATAAAACGTAAGAGCTACCTACCTAGTTGTGTATTATTTTGTAGGAAAATGGAACGAGAGTTTTTAATTAAATGTAATCTTACTCACAATCACACAAATAGGTAGAGAAAAACGGTAAAGAGCAATATTATTAGCTGCCCCCCTAGCCAAGTGGCATGTCGATTCTCTTTCTACGTTCGCTAACGCTTCGAAAACTAGAAAAATGTATGTGAATGACAGATCTTGATCACGTGACCTGTCGATAGCCAATGTCATTCCCATTCATCTCAAGCCAATCGAGCTCGCTCCAGAAGCTTAGCAGGCTTTATTAGCTGTTGACGCAGTGGTGTGCAATTCATTGCGAAAATGCACTGCCTAACTTAAGGTCTCATTATGAACCTGTTTTAGAAAAATAATTTTCTATCTGTACGTATAGTGCCTACCCTAGTTATAAACCTTGTGCACGCCACTATGATGATGACCTAAAACTTCGTTCGCGTTAGGTATCTCAATAGAAATACCTACCAATATATAGAACCAAGGAGACTGTGATCAGAGAGAAATAATTTACGTGAGGTTTGATGAGAAGCTTTCTTCCCTCTAAGGTTTTGGTACTCGTAGAGAGAGTTAATAGAAATTGCGATTTGTACCGTTGCCTGTGAGATTGACCGATTTTAGAGATTGCTCAATAAAACTTAACGTATAAAGTAACATTTTTTTTTATTCTTTACAAGTTAGCCCTTGACTACAATCTCACCTGATGGTAAGTGATAATCCAATCTAAGATGGAAGTGGGCTAACTTCTTAGGAAGAGGATGAAACCCACACCCCTTTCGGTTTCTACACGACATCATACCGGAACGCTAAATCGCTTGGCGGTACGTCTTTGTCGGTAGGGTAGTAACTGGCCTCGGCCTCAATCGGCCCAGCCGGGGATCGAACCCAGGACCTCCGTCTTGTAAATCACATTATAATAATTAGTTCGAATTAACTATAATAGGAGTCTATCAAATCTTGTCAGATCGGTCAAAATATTCTCAACATAATGTGTTTCACAACTCTTAAGCAAAATTCGTTAAGATAGTGTTAGAATCTTAATTTTCTTATCTGTAATTCTGTAGTTAAATAAAAGAAAAACGTCGCTTAATTTAAATATTTTGTATTTAAGTAACCCTGGTTTATAAGTACTAGTGTAAATAAGCTTTGGATTTGTTTCTTTAAGACTTCCATGCTATAAAGCATAAATTCATTCGCTATTCCGTGTTTAATCTTACCTCCCGTAGTTAGTTACACATTAAACTGTTAATTTAGTTTTATAGTGCTGATAAAGAAAAATAATTTTAAAAGGTTCTATGCAAAATAAGCAAGTGGAGTTCTTATTCCAACAAATTATTGTAACAACTTCTATTTTTTAATTATTTACAAGTTAGCCCTTGACTACCTGATAGTAAGTGATGATGAAATCTAAGATGGAAGCGAGCTAACTTTTTTTTACGATTAGGTTGAAAATCCATACCCCTTTTGGCTTCTACACGACATCGTACCGAAACGCTAAATCGCTTTGCCGTACGTCTTTCCTGGTAAGGTGGTACTAGCAACGGCCGAAGCCTCCCACCAGTTAAAAAGCAGCAGAAAATACTCCACGATCGGAGTTAAGGGCATATGCTAGTTATTTAAATTAAACATAGCTGAAACATTGACATTTAGTCGTTTTATAACAGTGGATAATTTCCTGCGCATTCTAAGTAACCGCCTTGGCGTGTTACTTGCATGGAATTAATATAGGCTTTAGGCGTTAATGAACCACGAAACTCCCTCGAACGTATTTGATTTAGATTACATGAACATGGGCTTCAGTAATTTGAATAAAACGCTCCGAGTTCACTGTATAATCCGTTATATCATAAGTATATAAAAGTAGGTATGATAATTGTGACCGTGTGTGTGAGCCGTGATAGCCTAGTGGATATGACCTTTGCATCCGATTCCGGAGGGTGTGGGTTCGAATCCGGTCCGGGGCATGCACCTCCAACTTTTCAGTTGTGTGCATTTTAAGAATTTAAATATCACGTGTCTCAAACGGTGAAGGAAAACATCGTGAGGAAACCTGCATCTTATCTTAATTCTCTGGTATGAATGGTGAAGTCTGCCAATCCGCATTGGGCCAGCGTGGTGGACTATTGGCCTTACCCCTCTCATTCTGAAAGGAGACTCGAGCTCAGCAGTGAGCCGAATATGGGTTGATGACGATAGTTATAAAGTTTGATAATCTAGATAAGCTTACAGGATTTAACTAAACATGTTTTCTTGTTAAATAGATTTTGAGTTTATAAGTATTCAAAAGTGGCCTCAAATGGTTCGTGTGACCTTGTCGTTTTGTCAGCCATTCTCTTTAATTTGGCTTCCCTGCGTCTCGATATCTTTAATCACTGCCTGCATACCAGAGAATTTTCTTAATTCTCTGCGTATGTGAAGTCTGCCAATCCGCATTGGGCCAGCGTGGTGGACTATTGGAATAAACCCTCTCATTCTGAGAGGAGACTCGAGCTCAGCAGTGAGCCGAATATGGGTTGATAATGTTGATGATGATGATAATTGTGATTTTGAACACTTGCGATGAAATTTAGATGTTTTGAATGAATTTTTCACAACATGATTTTCAATAGTTCAATGGTAAAAAGGTTTACTTAAATATAGTCGAAACTAAATTATTTTTATTGAAATAAAGTAATTTATATAATGCAAGACGAAGTTCCCGTGGCATCGTAATAAAATTAATTCTTGAATGCTGTATGTATCCTATTCTTGTATCGCTGTGTTGTAGAATTGTGTGCAAAACTCTATTTTATCCGCTAGCGTTGAAAGTAAATTCAAATATAGAACATGACAAACGAAGCATTAAAATAACAAATAGCTTAACTTTCGTGAACAATAATAATAATATTATAATCACAACACATCACACAAGTATTATATAGGTGAAAGTTTGTGTGTTAGAGTGTATGTTTGTTTCTCCTTTGCGTTGCGGCTACTGAAGCGATTTGGTTTTACTCTGGATTAACACATAGACTACTTTTCATCCCCGAAAATGCCACGCGAACGGAGTTGCAGGCGTCCGCTGGTAGATGATATTTTCGTACAGAAAAGCAAAATACTTCGTATAAATAACTCTCGTCCATTAGAAGTCAATCCCTACATGCCATCTAGCTGTTCACGGGTGTTCAATGAAAAAAGACCAATAAGTAAAACTTTACTATCAATCCTAAAAACAATATTTCCCCATTTATATCCAATCCGGGTCTATATAGCGAAAGTTTCGTGACCCGCAATGTATCAAACATTGTCGGGACTTCATTTTGTGTCGCTGGCTGCAATATTTGAGGAAACTGGGTGAAATAAATGGGACTTCTTTTCTGACGAAGTAGTTTTGGGGCGATGCTGAGATGTGCACGTCTTGAGACATTCTATGACCTCCACTTTTATGACTACACAGCCAGTTTTTGTCCCTTTTGTAAATTTACAAAATTAAAAGAAAAATAAAAAATATTTTATTTTATTTTCAAGTATGTATGTATGTAGGTATGTAATCTTTTTCATCATACGGACCATTTTTTAAAGATAAAATGGGTCTAGTAAGTTAGTTATATTTAATCCAAATAAAAAACCAAAAAATAATATCTTACCACACGTGTTTTACATTCCTTTAAAATCATACAATTCAAGGACTTTTTTGTAAGATCTTTATAACTAGTATAGTTCCTCCAAACATGTTTTTGATATAAATCTCCAATCATCTGCCTGCCTCATAACACTGTATTCATATGTGAAAACCGAGTAAAATCCAGTAATTTAGTAGTCATTTTATTTATCGCGATACAGACAGTCGCGATGGAGGACTTTGTTTCATAATAGGTATTCTATAATGGGTGCCATAGGTCATAATAGCGTGCGACTAACTAATTTGTTTAGTATTTGTTGATAGAATATTTGGATGTCTTATCTGTTATCGCCGCGTTGCAACGACTTTCGGTACTGACGGCTTCAGTGTGCTTGTGGCGTTCGAGCTGTCCACATGTCTTGTTGTGTAATTCTTTGTGGGTGTACTTAAAAACTCTATTTTATCCGCTAGCGTCTTGGGATAGGCGGGAAGAGTGACTTGAATGGAAAAGGGGAGTGTTAGTCGACTATCAAAGGATCCTTTAACCCTACATACATCGTTCACAAGTGCGTGACTCCACTCAAGGTCATTCTCTGCCATTCTAGGGTCTTAATTTGATTACAGTTAGATTTGTCAATTAAGTTGTCCTGACAAGTGTTGTGAATAACCTTTGTTCGACATTAGTTTTCTAATATTTGTAATCACTTTTGAGTCCTATAATATATCTGACTTTGGCTTTGACATTTACTTTGGTTTTCAGTGGAAAACCAACACGTGTGACATAGCACAGCACAAAAGGAATGTGTAGAACGCTTTCCACAATGCACTGCGTTGTGCCCGTCAACTTGAGCCGTAGGTTTAAGCCTGATAGGTAGGTATCATAAATCATGATTTTACTAGCACCACAGCAATACTGTTTCTTCAGAAGAAATAAAAGAAGAAGAAGAAAAGCTGTAGTTTTTCGCTCTCTCTAGGTCTAGTACTATGCAGTAAATCAATGCAGCACTGCACCCAATAAGTGGAGCAGGTTATTAAAGGTTTCATTGTATATGTAAATCGAATATGCAAAAAACTTTCTACAATAGGTGCATTCCGCCGTATAAATTCGCCTCTCTCGTGGGATTTACTGCAGTTTTTCTCAACAGCTTTCCGTTAAATAAAGATCCGGTTGCGGTGCATTGGTTTTCTTTTTTCTATAAACAGTTTTACTAGAAGCTTTGCATAGGGAATACATGCTCGTTAAACACATTGGGCACCTCATACAATTCAATCAAGGCAATGCAATAAATAAATATTATGTACACTGAGAAAAATAAGCTAATTTCATGCGCTACATACGTTCTTACTTCTACCGGTGCAGCATACGTAAAATAGATATCCTATACTTTGTAATGACAGCCTTACAGCTATATATTTATGTAATACAGCCTTACTGTGCCTCTTAGAAGCATCGTCATGTTTTCGTAAGGGACATTAAGGTGCTAGCTACAAGCGTAATAAAGTTTGGATTGCTATGTATTTTAATAAATATGGCGGTCCTGGATTTTTTTAGGGAAAAATTCTTTATTCCTTAATAATGATTAAACCTGATTCAATTAAATAGTTATACTTATTTGTATGATTTGATAATCATAAGAGGTATAATATTTAAAAGTTACATACAATAAACAGATGTTCCAAAAACTTTAAAATTCATGTACCTAACTTCATAAATGGGTATAGCAAGCGAATGCTGGAATATATTGTTCCAACAATCTTTCACGATCCTCCGAAGACGATCAAAAATCTTCTAAGATATACGACTATTTTACGAACGAGGCAGAAATTGAAGGAATACTTTTTGGGACACCCTGTATAGCGTCGCAGCAGTGGTACACTCACACAAACGCATCTTCTTTTCAGAACTCCAAAATGGCAAGCGTAAGTCTGGCGGCCAGTACCTTCGGTACAGAGATGTTCTGAAAAGACACTTAAAACGATGTAATATAGATTCCTCGTGTTGGGAGGACATGACTAAAAATCGTGCAAAGTGGAGACAAACGGTGAAAGACAAGACAAAGGAGTTTGAGCAACAACGTCGACAAAGAAAAGAAAGAAAAGAAAAGAAAGAAAAGATCTTTACTTTTAAGTAATGCCACATATCACATTAAATCTAAATTATAACATATTATGGCTTAACTGTCCACTCAAACAGTGGAGCACTAAAGAATGCCCTGTAATATGTGGCACAACCGACTCGACTCGACTTAGATTGGAAGCGAGATGATCTTAAGCTTCGTCCACCTGCCGCAATTCCATACAATTACCGTGACGGTGTGCTAACTTGTGCCCTATGTAGTCGCACTTTTAAGGCCAAAATAGGGTACATTAGTCACTGGAAAGCACACCAGAGAACTATACATCCGAGTTCCTTACCCAGATTTGAGGAGTCATAAGCGTCGCTGTAGCCGAAATCGGCTTTGAGTCATCATCACACTCACACAATAATTAGGTTGTTTATTTTACTACTCGCTAATGTTCTTTTTTTTTCTTTTCACTTTTTGTTGAATGAATGAATGAATGATATTTTATTCATGAAAATGTAGGTTTAACATGATGGTACATATTATACAATTGAGCCTTTATACATTTTACCATAACTGGTGTATGAATACTGGTGTATGTTTGTTCACACACTAATATTATAAAGGCAAAAGTTTGAGTGTAAGTGTGTAAGTATGTTTGTTCCCCTATTACGTTGCTGCTACTGAAGCAATTTGGCTGAAATTTGGAATGAAAATAGATTTTACACTGAATGAACACATAGGCTACTTTCATCCCGGAAAAATCCATGGTTCCCGCGGGATTTGTAAAAAACTGAATTCCACGCAGACGAAGTCGCCGGCGTCCGCTTGAATCTTGTATATATTGATCGCGATCAGCATGATGTCATGAACATCGCGACCAACACACAATCAGTTTTATCGGCTTTTACTTGACCGTCAGTGGCTGACATAAACTGTTAGTGAATAGGCTTATAATAACGACCTCAACGGAAGCAATGCTGTTTTCTATCAGTGTTTTCTACTCTAGTCGAACATCCTGTATCATCAAACGATCAATTAACACATTTAGTGCTCACTACTCGGATCCGAGTTGGGAGGGGGGATAGTAGCGGTGCCGCGCACTCGGATCCGAGTGACCGGCCTGTGCATTTTGTAGTAGTCAGTAAGCCGCCGGCGTTTGAGGTGAGTTTATGTTGGTTTGCGCGACCGCTCTGAAACATATTCAACTTACGAAAACGCGTATTGGTTTCATTATAACAGTGTAATTGTGACTTTTACACACGATCGTATCAAAGCTATTTTTGCACTAAAATGGACAATAAGGCTGGACCGTCTGGAAGTAAATCTACGAGTAGTTCTAGAAAAAAGCGTCGGCAAAGTGATGACTATGAGTCTGACTATAGTGATGAGGATGTGTATTCTCAAAGAGCTGATGAAGACTCTTCAAGTTCAGAGGACTCTTCTAGTTGCGGCAGTGATGATAGTATCTTTGATACTAGACTGAAGCAAAAGACGACCAGCCGTGTACCACCAGCTCAACCTTCAAGGTCATCTGCCCCAAAGACGACAAGCCATATACCACTAGCTCAACCTTCAAGGTATGACTAACTAATGATGTTATGAACGCATGACAATAAATATTTGAAAACAATGTGGAAAATGAAATCTCCGAGTGGGAATCGAACCCGTTCCTTCAGGATTCCATCCTTGACACTTTAATCACTAAGCCTCAAAAGCCAAATTCCTCATTGCTTTGAACCGTCTCAAAGAGGTGTAGTTACCATCAAAAAATGCTTAAAAATATTTATTATGAAATTAAATTGATTGAACTCAATAATAACAGTAAATTGTACTTAATTCCATTTAATTTTATTTAAAGGTCACCTGCCTCAAAGACAGTCAGCTGTGTACCACCACCTCAACCTTCAAGTTCATCTGCATCAAAACGTGGTTTATGTGAGTCAGATGGAAGGGCTATCATTCAATGTAAGCGATTAAGACCTTCATTTAGGGATGGCCCCACGCGTAATAATTCTACTCAATCGTTGAAGTTACCAGATCTAAATAGTTCCTCAGCATCGAAGTCAGCGCCTCGACTACTGGAATTCGATGGAGACGGTAGCTTTGAATTCAATTCTGAAATTGACTGCCGTCCTACATCGCCGAATATCGTACAGGACTATGGAGATTTTTTGCCGGATATACCAATTAACCCTACCAGTTCAACACCTAGCGTATCTCTTCTGAGATCCGATGCGATCACCCCCAACCTTTCGCCAGAACGTGATGACGTCTCTCCATCAATTATGGCTGTTCGGAGATCTGGAAGTCGTACTCCAGACTTACCCGATGATTTTTATCTATCACCCAATAACTCACCCTCTGGTCAAGGAGCCACTACCACCTGGAGCAGTGATCCAAGCTCCATGAAAAGCTTAGAGTTTACTAAGGAACAGGAACTCTTAGTGCCGCCTCCAACTGATCCTTACGAAGCATTCCGACTAATGATTGATGACGAGTTGTTAGATCTTATAGTTCGCGAGACCAACGCGAACGCAATAAGAGTCGGTAATGCACAAAACGTCAAACAAAACTCCAGAATAAAATCTTGGAAAGATTTAACAAAGGAAGAACTGCTGACATTTTTAGGACTCCTTCTTCACACAGGAACAATTCGACTAAACCGTTTAAGTGATTATTGGAAACGACACTATTTGTTTAATATTCCATGCTTCGGACAATTCATGTCACGAAATCGTTTTTTACTTATTTTACGATGCCTACACTTTACGTCTGTAACCAGTGAAGAAGACCGTCTCAATAAAATCCGACCATTCATGGATCATTTTAACAATAAAATGAAAACTATTTACTGTCCAGGTAAAGAGCTATCATTGGATGAGTCCATGGTATTGTGGCGCGGTCGGTTGCTGTTCCGACAATATATAAAAAACAAACGGCATAAATATGGCATTAAACTCTATGTTTTAGCAGAACCAGATGGTACGGTCTTGAAATTTCAAGTTTACGCCGGTGCTAATGATGAGACATCAGGGCAAGGACATAGTAGTAAGATTGTCTTCAAACTACTAGAAGAGAGACTGGACTGTGGCCATCATGTATACATGGATAATTATTATAATTCTTATGGCCTGGCTGTGAAATTGCTAGATCGACAGACATACTGCACAGGAACGTTAAGAAAAAACAGGAAAGATAATCCCGTCGAAATTGGCTCTGTTTCACTGGAAAAGGGAGAAAACAAATCCTTGTTCTTGAACGGCGTTCATGTCGGAAAATGGAGGGATAAGCGATACGTTCTGTATATTTCTACAGAACACGGTAGTGAGATGATGGAGACTACTTCCAAAAGAGGATCTATAGTAGTGAAACCAATGGCAATCGTTCATTACAATAATTTTATGTCGGGTGTTGATCTTCAAGATCAGATGTTGGCATACTATCCAGTCCAAAGGAAGACGCTGCGTTGGTACAAGAAGCTGTTTGTGCATATGCTGCAAATGAGCCTTACTAATGCATTGCACTTGTACAATACATTTTCGGCGAATGACAAATTAAATCTATATGATTTCCGTATGAAGATACTGGAGAAGCTTTTACCTGATCCTAATGATGTAAATCGACGCAATGTTTTGAAAGTGAAACACGAACTCACAAAAATAGAAAAGACCCGGACGAGAGTTAAGACAGTAGGAAGAGTCACGAAACAAACTATCGAAGTGGTCCGAAAAGAATGCAAAGGTTGCAAATCACAGAAAAAAAGGGTGCAAACAATTTATGAATGTAAGCAATGTGAAGGTTCTCCAGGTTTCTGTACAAAATGTTTCTGCCTAGCACATTCATAATTGTTTTCATTAAATTTTATTGTTTTGTTACCTATGTGGTTAAAATTTTCAGAATATTTTTTATTCCTTTGTACCTTTATGTGAGTGACTCACCTTTATTCTGTGACAAGTTTTCAATTAAACTTATAATTATTACGTACTGATACTTTTGATTGTATGGCTTTGATTTGATTTTTGATAAATATTATTGTATCGCTCAGATTTATGAATGTCTTCCTCAATAAATAATTATTCAAATGCGCATTATATTTTATTTACTATCTATATCCCTATGTTACTTAGGGATAATATAGCATTTAAAATGTAAAAGAATTATCGAAATCTGTGGAGTAGTTCCATTCCAACCATTGCTGTCCCTTACGCTCGGATCCGAGTGACCGGCACCTGGCGCGCTATGTGCCTAACACTCGGATCCGAAAAAGGTTATTTTTTATTAAAAAAATAATAATAACAATATACTTTCATCCATATTTTTAAACATACCTATATACTTAATCAAAATACGCCTTAAAAAAATTTGGTTTCTGCCTAATTATTTTAATAATATCTTAAGCAGTGAATGTGTTAAAAAGCTCAAAGCACACTATCAATATCAAATTATGACGCGCTTCCTCTTGATGGAATTTTGATGGCGTCCAACTAGCAGCGTTTTTAAATTATAGTTTGAAGGGTTTTTGTCAAACTGCAAAATAAAATACTGTAAACTTTAAAACAATTTAATTAAATGATAGTTGTATGTCACTTTTATACTAAAATATCTAAAACTATCATGGAGTGGAATTGTAATAATGGTCATATTAAAAAAAAAAAAAATATAGGGCAAATTTTCTTAAAAAAAAATTGACTGCAGCGGACGTCCATCGGCCGACATAATGATAATAATTATCATATTGTCTAATAATGGCAAACAACTACACACAACAACTTATCATTACGCCATTTTACTGAATCTTTAAATTATTAATAAATGAAAGTTGCAAGCAATACGAAAAATCAAATTATGATTATTTTCTTGTCTCATCTCTCTATAAAGCTTAACGATAGGTAAATTAAAAATATCTAGTCTATCTATCTATTTAAAAGTTTTTCTATAAATTATACTGCTCAGTTAGAAAACATCTGGGGTAATGCTAATGTATTGCGTTTTAAAATGTATACCTGTCCAGGCTTTTATAAAAATGGATTAATGGACTAAGAGCCGGCGATAGCTAGACATACTTCATTTTATTTAGGCTGAAAGTCAGCCTATGCTCCTACCATTATCGGGGTGTACAAGGCATATCCTTGTTAGAAGTCTTATGCACGCCGATGTATACAGAGTGCATACACTATACATAAAAATTGTACCAAAATAGAAAATTTCTTATCCAAAACAGGTTTCTGTGGTTAGAAGTGTACTTTTGCTTCAATTAAGTGGTTACCACTGTCTATCATATTATGTAAGTAAATACGGTAGCCAACTACGGAGTTTGGACTGTAGTGACTTTAGAAAGCAGCAAAAGCAAGTGTCAAGGGTGCAGACCCGAAACTTTTCAAGTATTTTTTTTTTAATATGGTCCACGGATCCATGGGCATATAATGAGAAATCATGTCAAATAGCTTCGCGGCAATCATCGTAGAAGATTCCATTCTGTAAAGGTATAAGGTAAAAAAATTACCTTATTCTAACAATATTGGTATCAAATAAAAGATTTTTAAAAGACCATTTCAAAAATATATATATTATAATATGTGTATTACCGTTTTAACACAAATTATTATCAAAAAGCGTACCAATATAATGGGACCATCGAAGTAAAATTTACTAACTGGAATTTATGAATGTTAGGAATGACTTTGTTTGTACTTATTTAGATTTAAAATAAAAGGGTATGTCTTAAAGATACTAAATAGTTTTAATTTTTTTTTATTATAAAAAATCCGACTGCTTGAACGCAATGAACTAAAATGTATCACAATATCTATATCAAATTCTGATTAATTTCTTTGTGGTGTTGCAGGCTGAGACAAATAATACTTTCTTACGGGCAGAGAATGAATTATCAATGTTTGTCACCGCATGCGGCAACATAAGAACTTTATATAGATTTTATCATACTTGTTTTTCTCTTTTCAGTTCATTACGCTTAAGCAGTCAGGTTTTTTGTTTTTATAATAATATTTTTTTTTTTACTTGGACAATTGATGATCTGGACCATTGAAACCTGCTATCTTTCAAAGCCAATCCATATTTGGCTACCGTACCTACCTTACGTTACGAGCAGTGGCGCGCACTTCATACACGCGAATATGCATTGCTTACAAATACCGTGTGCTCGATTACGAGCATAGGCTGACATTTTTTCAGCCTTCATAAAATGAGGAAGGTCTGGCTATGCAGGCTCGATTTTATAATAAACTCCTCTCGATTGACGGGAGTAATTAATCAGGAGGATTTATTATTTTTTTATCGTAGAATAAAGCAAGAAAGCGCTTTATTTCGCTCAATGTGGCTCATTCGCAACCGCCGCGCTTACACTCAATTACTAAATAGCTTAATGGATGGAACGAGCTCATTAGCGCAAAGTGCGGGGCTGTTTAGAAAGACATTTTACTATTGAAACTTGACCTGGATGCGTTTAATAATGTTAGAAATACCTAATATATATCAAATAGGTGTATTATGTTTATAGTAGGGGAGACGGACAGGGGATTTTTGCAGTTACTTGAGTGCGGCAGATGAACATAAGGGTTGCACGTTGTTCAGTACCTCCAAAAATTATGAGTGCTTAATATTGTACGTTTTGGGCAACCAAAAAAAAAAATAACTTCAGAAATACTCAACCCGTACGTCAGATTAAGATAAGGTAAGTGAGTTATAGCTCTAAAAGGTGTGCATTTCGAAAATCTAACAATTTGAGCGTAACGTTATGGAATGGAGCCACGTGTGCGGTTAATTTTTTGCTTATTTTTAATGAACTAATCTCCTGAATCATGTTTTCCGATGATTTCAGTAAGCCGAAGTAATAAAAATTGTCTTTAAAGTCTGTAGTTTTTTCCCCACCGCTGAAAAAGAAAAAAGTATGTAACCATTTATTCTTTCTATCATCTAATCTACCAAATCTAATCGATTCCAATGACGCTTTAGTAACTGCAAATTTAGCATCCCGGGCTCCCCTACTATTATATTTTTATGTTTTTTGTCAGGCTTTTGTGTTAATTTAATAAAAGTCGAATTTCAATAAACATGAACGGATTGCCGATAAAATCACAGAAACGAGGCGATGTGCTAAGTCGATTCAGGATGATGATGAAGCTTAGCTAGATGAATTAGCTAGGACTAGCTACATGGTAGACGCTTGGCAGTACATTTTTGCTTGGATGAAGTGTTTTCTGTGATCGAGATAGTTCTTAACTCTTTACGTACTACAAATATTTATTAAGCTAATCTGTTTTTATATTCTTATGGAAAGGAGGTACGAGTTTCTCAAAATATTCAATTGCATATTTTGTAAATAGAGCCTCAATAGTTCAAAGGTCGGACTCATCACCAAGGGGTGATGGTTTGATTCCCGCCCTGTTGGTCTATTGTTGTATCCACTTATTACTAAAGTATTTTCCGACTAGTAGGTTAATATTCTTTTAAAAATTACGCAAATAAGTGAAGTGTGCGTTATCAACACTGAACAAAGAGAAACTAGCCTGCAAATAGACGTATATAAATCAAAAAGAAGATGCGAAATAAAAATTTCAGTAAGCATTATATTTCGTCCAATGCGATTCTTTCGCTAGCTCCGAGCCGCTCGCACCCAATTACTAAATAGCTTAATGGATGGAACGAGCTCATTACCGCAAAGTGCAGTGCTGTTTAGAAAGACATTATCATAAAGCTGCACGCCCACAGTGTTAACGAATGTTTGCTCGTACGTAAGGATCGGGTAAACATTCGTTACTCGGTGAGTGACGTGCGAATTTGTTCCCCGGCAACGATCGGATGTTTGCAGTGATTCTCTCTCTCGATCTGTGGTTGTGTGCAAACAGTGTGTTCACCGTTTTTCTAAGCTGCTGCCTGTGACTGTACCATCAGTAAGTTGTCTTTCATTGGACATCGTTTATTTACACGTTAGGTGCATGAACTTTTTTACCTGACTTCGTCAGAAGGAGGGTAATATTTTTCGAGCGTATATAAGTATGTGTATAAGTAAGTATGTGTGTATGTATGTCCATTTCTTTGGCAAGCCCTACAAATAAATAACTAAATAACTCGGGAATAGCTTAACAAATGTGAATGAAACACGCACAGAATCTCATAAAAATATTCTTAGTAAAATGAATGTGGAAATGTATGCGGAAAAGTTCAAAACATATAAATAAAATTGAAATCAATACATAAAAATAAATTTGAAGTGTCTGTCTGTAATTTTGAAAAATCTGTGTTTTCTCGAGTACTTATTATATAGTACTAGCGGACGCCCGCGACTTCGTCCGCGTGGAATTTAGTTTTTCACATATCACTCGGGAACCATGGATTTTTCCGGGATAAAAAGTAGTCTATGTGTTAATCCAGGAATTTAGTTTTTCACAAATCACTCGGGAACCATGGATTTTTCCGGGATAAGAAGGAAGGGAAAGTAGTGTATGTGTTAATCCAGGCTATAATTTATATATCTTAATACCAAATTTCAGCTAAATCGCTTCAGTAGTAGCGGCGTTATAGAGTAACAAACATCCAAACATACATCCAAACATCCATACAAACTTTCGCGTTTATAATATTAGTAGGATTTAGGTACACGATACTAAAACACTAACTACTTTTTTTTAAATTTTTGGTAATTATTAAATCTATATTTTAACGTTTAGACTGGACATTATTTCCAAATAGACAAATTATCTTCATATAATTTAAATGAAAATAATCAATTTTGATATTTTAAGCAAAAATATTCAATTTTAAATGTCTTTGTATGAATAATTTTGGCACCTTGATTGTTTAAACTCATGCAATCACCATCAAAGCACATCGTGTGTAATGATTTCATTATCATGGAAAGTCAGTGCAAAATTAAATTGCACGAGTAATTTAAATGGAATTAAAGAGAAAAACTGATTAAAACAAGCATACAAGAAATTTAATTAACGGGGTAGTTTCAGAAATGAATGACGCCAGGTATAAGCATCGATCGTAAATACTTTTTTAAGTCCACGTCCACTCACAGCATGCGCTTGTTACGTACTAAGATAAGATGTGCGTGCACGTCTTTGGGTAATGTCATAAATTTGTCCGTTCTCTAATATGGAAGGGCTCATCTGAAGATTTATATCGATGGGTATACATCCTACTAATATTATAAACGCGAAAGTTTGTATGTTTGTATGTTTGTTACTCTTACCGCCACAGCTACTGAACCGATTTGGAATGGAAATGGATTTTACTCTGGATTAACACACTTTGTCCTGAAAAATCCATGGTTTCCCGAGATTTGCAAAAATGTGATGATTTTGCCTCGGCTACTAAACCGAATCACCTGAAGTTTGAAGTAACTAAATTTCAGCTAAATCGCTTTAGTAGTAGCGGCGTTATAGATTAACAAACATCCAAACATACATCCGAACATCCATACAAACTTTCGCGTTAATAATATTAGTAGGAAGTAGGATTTGTATTTCTATAATTTTTGAAACACTGTTATAAGACCTGGTCAGAAATGAAACCACCCCTTTGTCTGAATAAGAAAACCATTTTATTTTATCGTACTTCGAATTCGAAGAAACGCAGCATGTTAGTACAATACAGAGATATCATTTAGTGTTTCACGTTTCGTCCCAGCGCTTTTAACAAAGCTCTGTCGGTTTGAATTCAAGGAAATACAATTCGGGCTGGCCGTTCAGGTAATAGGGATATTTTGGTTCGCTATCCACTCGTACGGGGTCGCCCGAGATCACGTAACTGGTTCATAGCATTGAAATTTTCAAGCATATTACAAATAAACGCGACAATGATAAATTTAGATGCGAACAACATAAAACTACTCTGTAATATAATAGTTTATTCATTGCGGCAGTAAGAATTTATTATAAGTTACCAAAAGAAATTAGGAAAGAATAGAATAGAAATTGCTTTAAAAATAATTTATATAAATACCTACCTAACTCAACAGGCATTCTACAGTGTAAATGAGTATTTGTGAGATTCAAGTTGATATTATTGTTATTTTCATACATATTTTCATTTTTTTTATATAGGTAAAAAAAAACATTATATATATATATAATACATGTATCTGCAAATAAATAAATTGATTGAAAAGTTAAATTTTTGACTGGAAAAATTTTTAATATAATTTTTATCAGTATGACTTCAATTACGAAACTGAGGTCCTGAGCTTGAATTCCATGTTAATAGATGCCGAAAATTCAAGACAAGACACGGCATACTGTAAGGTAGTTGACTCATATCAAATTTAATCGACGTCTATCGCATGATAAGGTAAGGTACCTATGATGTCGGTGATATGTACTGACATATATGTATGATAAGATATTCCAATATTTTTTTTACTTTAACTGGGTGGAGCCATACATAATTATCACACTAATCAAATCTATTAAAAAAAAACACAAGAATGTTTAAAACCAAGCATTTTTTTTAAAACGTTACACTATTCTATATACTTATAGCAAGTAGTATATTCTAGCACAAATTATTCAGAAATTTGAGATGGATCAACTAGTAAGTGTTATGTTTCATAATAATTGTCCAACTTGTCGAATTTTACATAAAATTACATTTTATCTCACCAATATCGATATTACGGATATGGAATCGGTTCACAGAATTATTTAACTGGACACATCTGTCGTAATAAATTATTATCGTGCCTCGTATCATTTCATTGTAGTATTGGACTCTTTCACAATAGCACTATACTGCTTCATCAAGTAACTGAAACCATTAATGATTCATCATCATCATCATCATATCAGCCGATGGACGTCCACTGCAGGACATAGGCCTTTTGTAGGGACTTCCAAACATCACGATACTGAGCCGCCTGCATCCAGCGAATCCCTGCGACTCGCTTGATGTCGTCAGTCCACCTGGTGGGGGGTCGGCCAACACTGCGCTTACTAGTGCGGGGTCGCCATTCCAGCACTTTGGGACCCCAACGTCCATCGGCTCTTCGCACTATGTGCCCCGCCCATTGCCACTTCAGCTTCGCAACTCGTTGAGCTATGTCGGTGACTTTGGTTCTTCTGCGGATCTCCTCATTTCTGATTCGATCACGCAGAGATACTCCTAACATAGCTCGTTCCATCGCCCGCTGTGTGACTCTAAGCCTTCTTATGAGGCCCATAGTTAGCGACCAAGTCTCGGAACCATAGGTCATCACTGGCAACACGCACTGTTCGAAGACTTTTGTCTTCAGGCACTGAGGAATTTCGGACGAAAAGATGTCGCGAAGCTTCCCGAATGCAGCCCAGCCGAGTTGGATTCGACGGTTCACCTCTTTCTCGAAATTGGACCTACCTAACTGGATCATATGTCCTAGGTATATGTATTCGTCTACAATTTCGAGTGCAGCGTTCTCAACTATAACTGGGTGGAGCGATACATGAGCATTACACATTATTTTTGTTTTGCCCATGTTCATTTTCAGGCCCACCTGTTGAGAAACGCTGCTGAGGTCATTGAGCATGGTACTAAGGTCATCCAGAGTCTGTGCCATGATGACTACATCATCCGCGAACCGCAGTTGAGTGATGTACTCGCCATTGATGTTGATGCCAAGTCCGCTCCAGTCCAGAAGCTTAAAGACGTCTTCCAGTGCGGCGGTAAATAGCTTCGGAGAGATCACATCTCCCTGACGCACTCCTCGCTGCAACTGGATTTGCCTCGTAGTCTGATCCTGAATACGGACTGACATAGTGGCGTTTTCGTACAAGCACTTCAACGCTTGGATATACCTGTAATCAATTCGGCATCTCTGCAATGACCTTAGCACAGCCCAGGTTTCCACCGAATCGAAGGCTTTCTCATAGTCCACAAACGCTAAGCAAAGTGGCTGGTTATACTCGTGAGTCTTCTGTATAACCTGCCGCAGCGTATGGATGTGGTCTATGGTACTAAAGCCTTTTCGGAAACCGGCTTGTTCGGGAGGCTGGAAGTCGTCAAACCTATTAGCGAGACGATTCGTAATGACTCTCGAGAACAATTTGTAAACATGGCTTAGCAGCGAGATGGGTCTGTAATTCTTCAGCAAGGTGTTGTCACCTTTTTTGAAGAACAGAACCACCACGCTCCTATGCCACGCCTCAGGCGTCGTGAATTGAACAATCGCTGAAGGACTTTAAGTATCGGTTTTCCACCCGCTTTCAGGAGTTCTGCTGTGATTCCGTCCTCACCTGGCGCCTTATTGTTCTTCAGGTGTTTGAGAGCCACACTAATCTCGTATAGGCTGACGTCCGGGATATCTTCGGTATAGTGTCGGGTCAACTTGGCTCTGGGGTCTTTAGCCAAATTGGCAACAGGCTGCTGAGTAGTCGTGTATAGCTGTCCATAGAACTTCTCGACCTCACTTAATAACTCGGGCTTGGAAGAAATTAGATTACCGTGTTCGGTCTTCAAACGCGTCAGCTGCCTCTGTCCAATAGACAGATCTCTGGCGAAAACTTTCGAGCCTCGATTATTTTCAATCGCATTTTTAATACGCTCGGTATTGAAATTTCGCAAGTCGCTGGTTTGCGACTTAGAGATCTGTCTACTGATTTGTCGGTATTTTGACGCATCTGCTGAAGACTGTAATCTCATTTCTTGCCTCTCTTCCATGAGTTTAAGTGTTTGGTCCGAGAACTTTTTGGTTCTTTTCGCACGGTGGGTCTTATAGAACTTAGACCCAACGGAATGGACAGTTTCCACAAACCTGTTGTTCAGATCGTCCACAGTTTCGCAATTTGCTAGGCAATCAAAGCGGTTCTGCAGTTCTAGTTGAAAGGACTCGGGGTTTTGAATATGGGCACGAGTAGGTCGGAGCGTAGACTTCACCAGTCGATACCGTTCCAGCTGAATGTTGATATTCAACGTGCCTCTAACCATTCGGTGATCGCTACCGGTTTTCACCCTATGGATCACAGAAACATCGTTGAATATTTGCCGTCTGGTAGACAAGATGAAGTCGATCTCGTTTTTCGTGGAACCATCGGGGCTCATCCAGGTCCATTTCCTGTGTGGTGGCTTCTTGAAGAAGGAGTTCATCATAAAAAGGCCCTCCTTCTCCATGAAGTCAGCCAACATTTGGCCCCTATCGTTCCGTTGCCCATACCCAAATCGTCCCACTTTCAACTCTGAACCGCTACGTTCGCCCAGCTTTGCGTTAAAATCCCCCATCACAACATTGTAATAAGAGTTTGAGGCATGTATGGCTTTAGAAATATCCTCATACAATACCTCTACCTCCTCGTCGGGATGTGTCGAGGTCGGTGCGTAAACCTGTATAACCTTCAACGAATACCGTTTGGTAATTCGGAGGACCAGGAACGCTACCCTGCTCGACACACTCTCGACTTTTACAACATTGTTCACGAGGGACTTGTGAACGATAAATCCGACACCACCCTGGGACTGTTGGTCGCCCTCCCGGTAGTAGAGCATGTTGCCGGATTCAAGGATTATCGAGCCCTCCCCCTCTCTTCGGACTTCAGACAATCCTATGATATCCCAGTGCAACTTGCTCATAACTGCTTCCAGCTCGATGACCTTTTCGTCGGACCTCAAAGTGCGTGCGTTGTATGTTGCCAGGTCTAGTCGTCGGGGTTGGCAGCGGAATCTCTGCCGGAGATTCTTAACACCCCTTGCCCCGCCGTTACCATAACCGCTGCCAGAGCCAGGAATAGCGGGGCTGCCGGGGACTAGGGGCTGTGTTTTGTTTTTGCCGTCCATACAAAGTTTTGCCCAGTACTGACCACGCTGGGCATGCGGGTTGGTCAGCGCAGTGCTAGATTACTCGCGCCGGTGTCGCTGCTGCCCGACACCGGCCTGAGGCATTTCGTAATCTAGCCTGTGGGAATGGATATACCGCCATTCGTCGGTCGCCAGAGCCTCGTCGGTCCATCTGCAGGGTGCACCACGAGCAGGTGAGGTTGGCAGTTGGGGAGACTGACTGGTACTAGCCTCCCCCTTACACCCCATTAATGATTACTTGAAACTATTTGGTTATGAAACTTTTATAATACGTAAACAATCAAAATCATCCTCGTTTTTTAGGTTTTTGTAGTCAACACGGAACTCTTAGTTCCGCCATGTCCGTATGTCCGTCGATACGCGGTTTAGCTCAAAGACTATTACTCATAGGTACTCATCATCATCATCATTATCAGCCGATGGACGTCCACTGCTAGACATAGATCTCTTGCATGGACCTCCAAGCATAATGGTCTCGAGCCGCTAGCATCCAGCGTTTGCCTGCGATCCGCTTGATGTCCTTGGTCCACCTAGTGAGGAGTCGATCAACACTGCGCTTTCCGTGCTGGATGACCTTAGTACTAGTAAGCTGTAATTTAGCATAGGTATGTACGAGTACATTGTTAAGTAAGCCAACAAAATCCTGTAATAAAATCTTGAAGTAAAGTGAAGTAAGTACCTACCCTGAAAAAATCCCTACCTTACTGATAAAGTGGGGATTTTTTTTATGTATGTCCAGCGATAATTCCGTCAATTATGGACCGATTTTGAAAATTCTTTTTTTGGTTTGTAGGGTTTACTTCCAGGGTGGTCCCATTTTTTTCATGTCAGGATCTGATGATGGCATCCTGGAGAAATTGAGGGGAACTTTCGAAAGTTGTAGAGACGACTAGTACGTTTGT
Organism: Bicyclus anynana; assembly: GCF_947172395.1. NCBI lineage: Eukaryota > Metazoa > Arthropoda > Insecta > Lepidoptera > Nymphalidae > Bicyclus > Bicyclus anynana. The sequence continues at coordinate 6,618,342 of NC_069096.1, read as the reverse complement.
TAGTGTTTCCATAAGGTATTTTGAACCACTACAACTTTATGAAGGTTTGGAGTTGGTCTGATGATGGAGCCGAAACACAGACGATGGAACTCGTCAAGGATTTACAGCAGTCACCTTTTATTTGGGCTTGATTAATTTGTATTGATGAGTACTTTCCACCTATATGGGTTGTGACTGTATTAAGGGTCTGGTGATGAAGACGAGGGACAGTGAAGAGAACTCCTCGACGGTTCACAGTAGCTACCTTGTGTTTGGACTTAATAAATTTGTATTGATGAGAACTTTACACCTAGAAGGATTGTGACTGTATTAAGGGTCTGGTGATGAAGACGAGGGACAGTGAAGAGAACTCCTCGACGGTTCACAGTAGCTACCTTGTGTTTGGACTTGATAAATTTGTATTGATGAGAACTTACCACCTAGATGGATTGTGACTGTATTAAGGGTCTGATGATGAAGACGAGGGACAGTGAAGAGAACTCCTCGACGGTTCACAGTAGCTACCTTGTGTTTGTACTTAATAAATTTGTATTGATGAGAACTTTCCACCTAGATGGATTGCGACTGTATTAAGGGACTGGTGATGAAGACGAAGCACAGTGAAGAGAACTCCTCGACGGCTCACAGTAGCTAGTGTTTGGACTTGATAATTTTGTATTGATAAGAACTTTCCACTTAGATAGGTTGTGACTGAACACACGCAGTGGGTATGCTAACACTAAAAATAAAAAAATAAAAATTTTAATAAAAAAAATTCAACCGACTTCCAACTCAAAAAATAACTTTAACTAAAAAGCAAAAAATAACATCCTACCTATGTGCTACCTTCTGATCAGTTTTAAGGCGGTGTCAAGCCAGTGTCGTGTTTTAATTAAAGCTGTTTCTGGAATAACCACAGAAATTTTGTAGTTTAAACTTATTTAATTAAAACATCACTGGCTTGGCACCGCCTTCAAACTGATCAGAAGGTAGCACATAGGTAGGATGTTATTTTTTGCTTTTTAGTTAAAGTTATTTTTTGAGTTGGAAGTCGGTTGAATTTTTTTTATTAAAATTTTTTGTGCATTATGGAAGTGTTAATTCAATCTAAGGAACCACAGAGCGTGGCCCGTCATTCGCTTGGCCAGTTGATATATTTATAATAGCTTACCTATTTCTGGTTTTATGTTATCAGATTACATAAAATATGTTCTCTATACTTTGTAGTTTTGTGTCAAACAATGATGACAAACAAGCCAACAAGTGGCGTTTGCAATAAATTCTTTACGTTGTTGCATTTTATGACATTCACACGAGTATGAAAATGGCTATTGAACTTGAGATGAGCGCTGTTACTGTGAGTCGTTGTGACATTGTACTGCTGTGAATACTGACCTTTTCGTACTTTGCTATTATAATATAAAGCTTAAGAGTTTGTTTGTTTGTGTGGTTGAAATTTCGGAACTACTGGTTCGAATTGAAAAGTTATTTTTGTGTTGTCTAGTTCATTTATAGAGAAAACTATAGGTATCATATCATGCTACGAATTACATGGGCTTAGAATTAATGAAAAACTTTCCAAGTTTCCATTACCTGCTCTGTGTTCACGGTTAAATAGATGCAATAAAATATGGAAGATAGAATTAATAGAGTATGATCTTTATAAAATATGGAAGATAGAATTAATTGTTAGACTTTAAAAGTTCTAAAAACAAATCTACAACACATAGGTTGACTCTCTATAAAGGTTTTATTATGGTAATCAAATTTGTTCTAAATTAATTATTTGCGAGGCTGACATTAACTCTTATCCAATACGTACGTAGGTACCTAATATACCAAAATACCTCCGCAACAAAATAATAATAATCGAATATCAAACTTAAGACGAAGTCGCGTTCGTAGGCTACAAAGCGTATGTTTGTGTGAATGTTGGTTTGGATGTTTGTTATACTTTACACCGAAATTACTAGATTTGGAATGGAAATAGAGTTTACTCTAGATTAACACATAGGCTACTTTTTATCCCGGAAAAATTCATAGTTCCCGAGGGATTTATGAAAAACTAAATTCCACGCGGACGAAGTCGCGTATTCGGAGGTGCATGCCCCGGACCGAATTCGAACCCACACCCTCCGTAATTGGAGGCAGAGGTCATATCCATAGGGCTATCACGGTTATTATAATAACCTAAATAGCCTTAATCGAAAACTCAACCCACCTTCGCAGTCAGGTAAAAATAGAGTCAGACAAGAAAAAAATATACTGCATAAAAACAAGAGTTCATAATACGAACGCAACGTACGGAACACTATAAACTCGATTTCCACTGTTTCAGCAGAATAAGCAGCCGCTGCGGTGCCGCTCAGCCGCGCTCTTTATTGTTTCAATTTTGTTGCAACACTTGCCTTTGTTATTAGTTTTGTTAGAGTTTATCACTTCCCAGTTATTTTACTGCACAATTCATTATGATCCATACCTCCGCAGAGTTATGAGCATCTGTTTATTTAACGACTAGCGGACAATCGCAACTTTGTTTGCGTGAAAGCTTATAACGGTTTAAGGTGAAGGCTTTATTATTAACCGACGAAAGACAATTTTTTTTTAAAGAAGAATGAATTTGTCATGTTTTTTTATAATATTACCAATATAGGTACTCATTCCCTCCAACTAGTCGGGAAAGACTGTGCTAGGAGTAGGTACGACAATAGACCAGCGGGGCGGGGACCGAACCACCACCCCTCGGTGATGATTCCAACCGCTCTTAAGATTTTTTTTTTTAAACTTTGCTTTTTTTTCGGGATAAAAAATAGTAGTAGTTTATAAAGAGCTACAGAGCCGTGATAGCCTAGTGAATATGAAATTTCCTCTTTTGAGCGCCTCATTTTTCATGACCTAACAACACATCTAACAGTATTTAACATCACTGGTTTCACCGGCTTCACCATGTTGCTTGTAAAGACTCATTCTGTATGATCTTTATTCTGTGGCTTCAGGTATACGCAAGAATGCCTGCTATGTGGGCCGAGGATGCCACAAATATCTCAGTTTGAAACATGACAAACAGCTGTTTTGCAGTCAAACAAAAAACTCCTCGCTGAAATGTCCAGCCAAATATTTGCAGCGAGCAGACGCGGACACTATTTACAAATGGCCTTTTTAGTTTCCTGAGGCATAACTGTTTGGACGGTATTTTTAAATGCTTTTTAAAAGTAATAAATGTTACACAAAAATTTTACAATGTCTTGAATGTTTCAGGAAAATAACTGGAAAATTTTTGTATTATTATACAAACTAAATTGTAAATTCTCCAATAGACTTTGGAATATAAAAATAATCTCTATGAGTCTTAAAAGCCTGAATAGCCTTAATTGTTATTCGAGAAATATTTGTTACAAACTAAAGGGGGTTTGTTTTTTTTTAATTTGTACATTCTTGTACCCCCTCCTAATACAGACTTACGACTCAATGATCGGAAACGGGAACTTCTTATCCTACTAATATTATAAACGCGAAAGTTTGTATGGATGACTTTTTAACGCCGCAACTACTGAACCGATTTGGCTGAAATTTGATATAAAGATATAACATAATACCCTGGATTAACACATAGGCTACCGTTCATCTTCTAAAAAAGTCCATGGTTTCCGAGTGAAAAACTGAATTCCACGCAAACGAAGTCGCGGGCGTCTTCGAGTTTACTAATAATCTTTATGAGTCTTATAAGCCTGAATAGCCAATATAGTTTACGAACTAAAGAGGGCACACTGACATATTTGTTCGATCCCCGCCCGCCCAGTAGGGTGGTAACTAGCCGCGACCGAAGCCTTCTACCAGCCAGACCTGGACCAATTAAGAAAACTTCGATCGGCCCAGTCGGGGATCGTACCCAGGACCTCAGTCTTCTAAGCCCACCGCGCACACCATTGCACCACGGAGGTCGTCAAAAATTTAACGGGAACGCGAATTTTGGTCTTACGAATGAGAATATGGTGTAGTTGTGTAGTAAACTACTTAAATTGACTACTTATAGTCATACTAGCTAACGCCGTGCGGTTTCACCCGCGTGGTTCTCGTTCCCGTAGGAATACGGGGATAATATATCCTCTCTATGTCTTCCTCGATAAATGGGCTATCTAACACTGAAAGAATGTTTCAAATCGGACCAGTAGTTCTTGAGATGAACGAGTTCAATGAACCAAACAAACTCTTTAGCGATACAATATTAGTACTATATAATAGACACTGACTGAATAACATATTAAATAGTACAACTAAAAAAAAATATGAAAAATAATAAAGTTTTTGGGTTTGAGTTTGATTAAATTTTTAACAAAAAAAAAAAATCTTTTCCTTCACACTTTACCATAAATTTCAGATTTCACTTTTTAATGCTATCGCGTTATTTATTTTTATGACGAAATGAATTTTTCTAATATAAAACTTTACACATTTGCCTCAAGGAGTGCGGATTTAACGACTTAGTTTATTGCCCGATTCCCAATTAGGCAATTCGAACTTGTGGTCGATACTTAACTTAAATTACTCTTAGAAAACAGTTTTTGCTCTCAAGAACGCCTCAAAGGAGTCAGGAATAATAAATTACCGAAATTGACTAATTCGGCAACCGTTAAAGTTACTTTTTGTTCCCGTACTTTTCCATTAAGTTGGAATTTTTCATGCGAACTTTACATCGTACATGTTGAAAATGTTTGCCTTTTTCATACAGTTGTGTACCTATTTGGCACCAAACAGTGCAATTATTTAAAAAAAAAATTTTTTACAAAAATAATTTTAGGAAATTAAATATCACGTGTCATAAACGGTGAAGGAAAAACATCGTGAGGAAACCTGCATACCTACCTGAGAATTTTCTTAATTCTCAACATGTGTGAAGTCTGCCTTTCCGCATTGGGCTAGTGTGGTGCCTAACCCCCCTCATTCTGAGAGGACACTCGTGCTTAGCAGTGAGCCGAATATGGGTTGAAATAATGACTTAATATTTACGTCATTGTTTTGTGAAGACGGGCACTTGTAAGATGTGTTCCTTCTATCATGTTCTTTAAAGAGTTCCACTGCTTTGAGATTTTTGCTGGGGAAGGATTATTTTGTAACAAAAAAGAAGTTTCCCTCAATGACAAAGCATATGGTGAATAATATGCTCTGGTCAGCAGTAGACCAAGTAGCTATGTGAGAACAGAACACGGAGATTCTGCCCTAAAATAGGTATTTGGAAAGGGGTTCGTACCGTGCATACACTTTCCGCCATTGCATTATTTATTAAGCCTGATGCGTTTTACGCGTACCATACTGATTTGTGAGGAGGGGCCAGAATGAGAAACCAATCTAAAATAAAGTACCCCCGACTCGTTAAATCTCATTATTTATTTAATTTGGAGTGCAATGTTGTATTGAATGCAGCAGTGTACCTAAACGTATCGAATCTAATATTTTTAGCAAGCGAAAATTTTATGTTTTGTTTTTTAATTTACTTTAAGGTTTTGTTTTCTTAAATAACTCGATTAACATATTTCTTTTATATTTTTTTTATAAAAAAAAATATATGTAAAATATATATTTTTTTTATAAAAAACAAAACCTCAAAGTAAATTAAAAAACAAAACAATATTTAAAAAAAAACATAAAATTTAAAAAACAAAACATTAAAACATATAAGCAATTTGCCTATTTTTTAAAACACCATTTCATCAGATTTTTATTGATGAAAGAATTTTTAAATACCTATTCGTAACAAACAAACAAAAAAAATATCAAGTTTCATTTCTTTATAATAATAAAATAATAGACAGTAAAAAGCTCTGATGTACATCTTTAAGATAGATTCAATTACTCATGTAAAAGTTTTCATTACATTTCAAAATAATTAAAGAAATCAAGCCTATAGAATGACGGTAATTTTGAAAATATGCGTAAACTCAAATGACCCCCGAGACCCTTGCTCTTATTTGAATAAAGACATAATAACGCCATTAGCTTCCATTTATAAATCAATGTAGCTAATTTAGTAGGCGCACGCAATACGCGGCTGATGCTATAAATCTTCGGTAACTACCGCAAAGTAGCTCCACCGACAACGGTTAATCTGTAATCTTAATATATTGGGTAACTGTACGTACATGTAAGTATCGTAGATACACGTACTTGTTATTAGTACCAGTCTTGTAGTTTCGTAGCTACAAGAACTGTAGCTAAGAACTTTCTGGGATATATACAAAGAGTTATTAATTCAGGGAGAAGGATGAAAGAGAGAATGGGAGGTAATAACATTAAAAAAAACTAAAAAACACGCTTTTAACAGCACTAAAAATTACAATATTGGATTTAAGTCACGTGACTATTTTTTCGTATTCCTGACAGCAAACCCTTTTATTTGTTATCCATATCATGGGGGTGGATTTCAAACAGCCAGTCCGCAATCTTGGGGAGGCAACCGTATTGGATTTGTAATGATCTTTCTTAGCTAGACATGTATTACCATCAGAACTCAGAGCGTGTGCAAAATTTCATCCTAATCGAAGACCGGGAAGTAGGTCAAATTAAGATTCCAAGATGTTCTTACATACATAATTACAAATGATTGGGGAGGCCGCCATAATGGATTTGTAATGACGTTTCTTAGCTAGTCATGTATTGTCATCAGAACTCAGAGCGTGTGCAAAATTTCACCTTAATCGAAGACCGGGAAGTGGGTCAAATTAAGATTCCAAGATTTGATTTTCGTACATACATAGTTACAAGTGAAGCTAATATAACCAAGCCAAGCCAAGCCGCCAAGCGATTTAGCGTTCCGGTACGATGCCGTGTAGAAACCGAAAGGAGTGTGGATTTTCGTCCTCCTCTTATCAAGTTAGCCCGATTCCATCTTAAATTGCATCGATGCCGTGTAGAAACCAAAAGGAGTGTGGGTTTTCATCCTCCTCCTAAAAAGTTATCCCGATTCCATCTAAGATTGAATCATCACTTACCATCAGGTGGGATTGTAGTCAAGGGCTAACTTGTAAAGATAAAAATATAAAAATAAACGGGATTTTTTTTTTAATATTTTTTGTCCGCCACACTTTCAACGCACTAGTATAAAATTTTTCTTTTACGCTGTATATGTATAATACACAGCTTTATCGAAAGTTTTACAAATTACATACATAATAGCAATCAAGCATTCAGTAAGTAGATAATACTATGCAAATTAATCATAATTAAAAATAAACACAACAATAAGTTAATTAATCCTATGTCAATTAGCAATAACGATTATTTACTCAGTATTCCCCTGCGTAACCCTGACTCGTGTACACTCTTCCACACAAATCACAGGATTATGACACTTATTGCGATGGTAATAAGTTGCAAGTTGGATTTAGTTGCAAGTTGTACAGTGCGTTCATTAAAATTTCTTCCGACGTGCGTGCGATAAACCACTCAAATACCTTACCCGGCGAAAACTTCGACTTATCTCCCTCACGTAGGAGGTCGTTACGTCGGAATTATGGGCCATGGTTAAACACATGCTACATTTAGTCGAAAGTTCATGTTACGCCCGAATAACTTGTTATTAACGCAAAATGGATAATGGTACACATGACGGCATGTAGTATAGTGGAATATAGCTAAAGGTTTTAGTTTAGTTTTAGATGGAATTTCGCAGCGCGAAGATGTCATACGTTATGAATTTTTTTGGTTTGTTGATACATTACACATGTATGTTGTGGTGTGTGGATGTGTGTCTGTGGTTAAATCTTAGCAAAAAATTTTAATGGCAGAAAATTGCTGAATGTTTTATGAATGAAATTAATAAAACTTTGTGAGATAAAATGTAATAATAATAAAAAAATAAAACCGACATCAAAATCTCAAAAATGTTTCTACTAAACCGAAAAATAACATCGTATGGGCTACTTTCAGATCAGTTTGAAGGCGGTACCAAGCTAGTGCTGTATTCATTAAAGCCGTTTCTGAAAGTACTGTCTGAAAATCCTAAATCTTTATGAAATAAACTCGTTTCCATCACCAGACCCTTAATGACAATCAAAATCCATCTAGATGTAAAGTTCTCATCGATACAAACTAAACAAAAATATTAATTTACTTTACTGGCTGTTTTAGTGCATTTGCCTAAAAAAAACAGCACGCACTTCACTATTTGTGCAAAAATGACAAGCGTATCAAAATCAAAAATCATATGGAAAACAGGCAAAGATGCAAATTCATTGTCAGAAAGTGTGTTCAAAGTGTGTTTTCGCGCGAATGTGTTATAAAACGTCGTATGACATACGTGCGCTTTGATAATTACAGCCTCTTCTTCCTTACTATAGCTCTCGCCTACGACTCGAGCTTGCAATATCGTTTTGGCTGTAATTTTCAACTTACCGCACTTTTAACATACTGTACTATTTTTATGCCATTTCGATGTCTGCTTTTATGAAACGCTTACCACATAGCATTATTACATTATTGTAATTAACAAAATATTACCGCATTGGAAAATTCATTTAACAGTCGTATCAAAGAGAAATATTACGCATTCGATGGGAGGATACGTTTAATTATGGCGATTTATGGAGAGCAATAATGGCGCAGCCATTGTTATGATTTTTGTTCGATTTCACAAATAATTGCATGCGAAAACATTAATTTACAATGCAATTCGTGAAATATTTTCATATAACCTGTTACATAGCGTCTCAAAACCATACCATTGTTTATGGTCATCTAGAAGGTGATGGCTATTTGACCTGAAATATAAGTTGCGATTTAGCCGAGGTGTTTGTAGTGAGTGGTTGATGTAACATAGAGCTGCTAATTCCAATTTTGTCATCTATATCTTTATCGATACAGATTGAGTTACGAGTACATCTCTATTTTATACTCTTATCTCAATCTGTATTGTGTTAAATGACACAGATTGAACTGCGAGAGTACATCTCCATCATTATCATCGAATTCGTTGAGACAAATTCGACACTGCTGAGTACAAGAGGCACACGTCCATCAGTGGACGTCCATCGGCTTATACTGATGATGATGAGTTATGAAAGATCTATTAGATTGAAGGAACAGTACCGAAACTTGGTCTTCTTGCCAAATGGAATGGAATGGATGAAACGGCGATCAGAAAGCGCAGTGTTGGTTGCCCTCTAGGTGGATCGAAGATATCAAGCGGGTTGCAAAAAGCCATGCAGGCGGGTCAAAACTGTTTTGAAGTCCTTAAGAAATGGTCTATGTTTACAATAATCTATACTAATATTATAAAGCTGAAGAGTTTGTTTGTTTGTTTGATTGAACGCACTAATTTCAGGAACTACTGGTCCGATTTGAAAAATTCTTTCAGTGTTATTTAACCCATTTATCCCCGTATTCCTACGGGAATGGGAACCACGCGGGTGAAACCGCGCGGCGTCAGCTAGTTAATGATAATTATGAATTGCTACTCTGTATTGTGCCGTTTTTAGTTCACTAACCTATGGCTGGTAAAAAAGAGATGTCAACTATAAATTTCAATTGTGAGTTTTTCAATTTCAGTCGTATATCCTCATTATGTACAGGTGCACTTTTCAAATAGAATGCGGGCACAAAATTGATTGTATAGGACCGTTTTCCATTTAGATATGGAAATTCAACGACTATAAACGAGATCGTAGTCCGTGTTAGAAGCTAAAAATATTGGATTGAGTATTTGTATGTCAATTTCAATTAATTTATTTAACCCAGATTATTTATTATTTCTTTCAATTAATATGAATATTTTAAATACATATATCCTTCAGCGCTAATCTATAGCAATGTAAAACATTGTTATAGATTATTTTTTCTATTATTCTTTATAAGTTAGCCCTTTACTACAATCTCACCTGATGGTAAGTGATGATGCAATCTAAGATAGAAGCAGAATAACTTGTTTGGAGGAGGATGAAATTGCACACCCCTTTCGGTTTCTACACGACATCGTACCGGAACGCTAAATCGCTTGGTAGTACGTCTTTGTCGATAGGGTGGTAACTAGCCACGGCCGAAGCCTCCTACCAGCCAGACCTGGACCAATTAAGAAAACCTCAATCGGCCTCCGTCTTGTAAATCCACCGCGCATACCACTGCGCCACGTAGGCCGTCAACAGAACGGAAAGGATTAATAATTTAATACAAAACGAACATTAATTGTACTCGACGCGGCTAATTTGTATTTGTCTCGCAATATAATTAGATTATTGGCTCAGTCTGCAACAGTACGTCCACTCCGACGAAACGGGCGCTGTAAACTGAATTATCAGATGAACTAATTGCTGGCTCGATGGTAACAGCACTTGGCAATGCGACGAACGTTACGATATGGACTAAGGGCCTGCGATACCTAGACCTCATACCATTGATAAGTAAACTGTAGCCAATTATGAAAAGGGAATGTCCATCTTCTGCCTGTCCTGTATTTGGAAAATTGATTATATCATCATCATCGTCATCATTAGCAACCCATTTTCAGCTCACTGTTAAGCACGAGTCTCCTCACAGAATAGGAGGGCTTAGGCTAATAATCCATCATGCTGGCCCAATGCGGATTTGCAGACTTCACACACGTAGAGAATTAAGAAATTTCTCAAGTATGCAGGTTCCCTCACGATGATTTTCCTTCATCGTTTACAAGTTTCAAATCACATGATATTTATTGCACAAAACTAAAAAGTTGGAGGTGCGTACCCCCATCCCGAACTCTCCGTAATTGGCTACTGTACTTACCTATGGTAGTAGCGTGGGCTGACGAACTTTCAGTCTCCATAAAATGATGTCTGGCTATCGCAGGCTTGCATTTTATTACGACGCGTTTTATTATCCTTATCGATGGTTAACAGACAAAAGAAATAACTGCCACTTTACTAATTTAACATGATAATAGTAGAAAAGCAAAAAGCGCTAGCCAGCCAAAGCAAACTTTGTTTGGTATACGAGTAGATCGATTTCGCAAAAAAATTTTTTTTTAATTTAATTTGTCCGGGAAAAAAGGGTTTATTTTTTTTAACTCAGAATCAGATTTTATTCAGCTAGATATGGAATGCAACTGACTAATTAGTTAGATGTAATTATTTAATCATGTCTTAATTTAAGGAAAAACATCGTGAGGAAATCCGCATACCTGAGAATTTTCTTAATTCTCTACGTATTCACATACGCCAATCCGCATTAGGCCAGCGTGATGGACTATTGGCCTAACCCCTCTGATTAGGAGAGTTAGTTGCTAATGATGATGATGATGATTTTGTACTTAATGACTGACTCAATGGATTTAATAAAATTAACCCTTATCTATTTTATATTTATGTTCCATAACCTACACGCGGTCTCTAAGACCGCTGTTGATACATTTTTGCTTACCAAAACAGCGTTTGCGTAACAGTAAAAGTAGTAAGTAGTAAAGAAGACTTTATTTTTCCGTGAATAAGACCGTTACTTTTGCTTTATGACGTTACTTTGACTGTTACTTGCGATGAAGAAACTGGCCGTTACCGTCTGCCAATCCGCACAGGAACAGCGTACTAGATTTTAGTCACATGATTATTTTCCTTTACTCTATAAACAGCTTGGCCATCCAAATATGATGACAGCGATCTTATTGAATAAAATTTCTATTTAACTTTTTATCTTCTTAATTGGAAGACTAAGAATAGCACAGATTTAATTTTCTTGATCGGATAAAGTAATTATAGCTTCGTTAGGAGCGGCCGTTTGCATAGCAACGAGGGATGGGAGCTTTACAAATGTCAGATTTTATAGTTCCCTTTAGGATCGTTATGTAACAAACAAATGAGCTCTCTCCGTTTGTTGACAAAACTCGTTATTTTAAATGACGTACTATATTTGCAAGCATATAAACTTTACAGTCATTGTAAGCGGTTTGGTTTCTCATCTCTGCACTGCAAAGATTAAAATTGTCTTACGCAAATATCTTGAATTTCCACTTGAGCTTCCGTTTTCATTCCACCTTCAATGCCTATCTAGTCGAGAGTGAAATGCCACCAAATCTGGTGAGTTCTAGAAGTGCCTTAAGATTTACTTCTACCTACCCCTTAAAGTGTTTCTAATCCTTTTATGTTAGAAAATCTATTGCATTCGTGAAAAAAAAATACAAAGTATAATTTGAAATTAAATGTAAACTCTTTGGAATAAAAAAAAAACAAAAAAAAGTATATTTTTAACATAAAAATGGAACCGACATCAAAGACGTATTTTAGTTATTTCTATTTTAACACAAATTACTAAACCGATTTTCATGAAAATGAAATGGGACCAATGAGGAAGTATCTATCTCTTTCAACCATAAAAGAAATTTCAAAATCAGAAATTATTAGGTAACTAACAAGAAAATTAATAAACTTTCATAGAAATAAATCGTGTTCAAGCGTTGAAGCACAAATAGGCAATCGAATCTTTTTAGTGTCTAACACAGAGGCTTTAGTGTCGTATACATGATCTGAATTTCCATATCTAAATGGAAAACGGCGCCACACAACGGTTCTGTTCCCACATTCCATTTGAAAAGTGCACCTGTACCTACTGAGGGTATACACGTTTTTCAGCTTCTGTACGAATTGAATTTCACGATTGGAATGCATTGTTTCAATCTTTTTGCTTACAGAGCTACAGGGCAGAAAATCTCATTTTGTACTCGACGAAAATGTATTTAATGATTGATTTCTTGTCACAGTTATTCAAAACTTAAGGTTTGAGAACAACTTTTAAACTGTCTAGCAAGTAAGTTATTTTAGCATGTTGGGTTTAAAATATTTATTATTTCACAAAGAATTCACTCATTCACTTATGTGAAACTTACAGGCTAATACAATACATTTCAGTTTGAGCGTACAAGAATAGTAAAAAGTAGTAATAATAGTAGTGCTAACAAATAAACTATAAACAATAAGAATTATAACGTGATAAACACAAATACACAGTATTTCAATAACTCAATAACTACTAACTAAACTAAATGTTAGTGTAAGTAACTAATATTATAAATTAATAAATATATGTGTGGGCGAGTGAGATAATTGATCGGTTAGCAAAATCTAAGTTAAATATTGGGATTTAATTATTTACTGTTTAAATAAATAAGACTGTAAAAGGTTGATCACGTGACTCTCGTCCAATAGGCGCGTCCAAATGGCGCGTAGCCGGTACGTTGACAGAGTGAGACACCCTGCCCCCACTGTAGTCTGCTGGTTGAGCAGTTCAGTTGTAATCGCATTCTCCACGACACGACCGATTCTTGATCAATATTATACATCGATTAGAGGGTAGTACTGTAATAGTAAGTTAAGCAGTCGTTCCGGTAATGATCGATAGTGTTACTTTGTGTATCTGCCATCCTTGACATGTAAAGCTTAGAACTTGTTCTGAAGCTACGGCTTCTCCGTTATCAGAATTGGAATTTAGTCTGTTCCCCGTTATATGCATTTTATAGAGAAGCCGTGATAGCCCACTGATATCATCTCTGTGTTCGTTTTGGAAGACGTAGGTTCGATTCCCGTCCCGGGCATCTGCCTCGAGCTTTTTATTTATGTGCATTTTAAGAAATTCATTCGCGATAATTATAACAAAAACCTGCGTACCTGAGATTTTTTTTAATTTTATACGTCTATACCAATCCGCATTAGGCCAGCGTGATGGACTATTAGCCTGACCCCTCTTATTCTAAGAGGAGACTCATGCTCAACAATGAGCCAAATATGATTTGTTAAAGATGATATCTTTTATAAATGTATAGTAGGTATTAAACATTACTTAGCCATGAAACAAAAAAGACTCAAAGTTATTTTTAGAAATGACTTTATTATTCCTTTTACTCGGAAATTACTTACAGATGTTAAAAATTCTTAAGCTATAATTTATTTACAATCAGTTATTGTATACTTATAAGATAAATTTACACACATATCAAGAATCTATATGGTACATAAGGAAAATTTATTCACATTATCAAGTTATACAGTTCTTGTTGTCTTATCTACATTTTTTACAACCTATATCACATTTCATTTTATAACTAGATTTTCAATACAGATGTATATTTTCATTTATTTCTACATAATTATTCGCCAATGTTACAAATTAATTGCGATGTGAATCGCAAACATAGCAAAATAAACAATTTACTATAGTACCTTGTCAAATTATTTGTGTATCCAAATTGTAAAATTTTTCGTTTACTTCCTAACCACGCATTTATTAATATTACAATTTATATTGATTTAACTTGTATCTTAAAATCGTATTGTCAAGCATTTTATTTACATACAGATATGTTATTTGATGTGATTACAATGTTTATAATGCAGATAAATTAAATTTATGACCAATTTTCTATTTGGAAGGCAATTAATATTTTAAGATAACAGCAGCAATTATTGTTGTCTTAATATATACAAAGTGAATATGACGATAATATATAACTATGTATTTTATTGAAGAAAACGAAGTTAAACATCAATATTAGTAGATTATTTTTTTAATTACTTTTCAACAACGCATGTGAGTGCATTATTGCTGATCAAATTAGTTAGGGAGGCACTTTCGCCAATTCAGTCTTTATTTAAATATAATACGATGACAATTTTTAATTTATTAAATAAGGTCTTAAAGATTGCGTCACTCCACTATTGTCATTAATCATTTCTTTTATGTAACATTACACCATTTTTGAGCGGTAATTGCTCATTTATTCTTTATTCTTCTTTATTACGGTAATTAGAATACATTTTGTTTTATAAATGTGGCAAGTTTACAATAAAATATATTCGCACGTCCATGGAAGTTATTCGTATGTCCTCTAGAGATAGCCTATTGAAATAACGTTGAAGTTTTAACACACATATTATAGAAACACTTTAACTTGTATGTGAACACATAAGTTTTACAAATTACCAGTTCGACGTCTTTTCAGCAGTAAGACTCTTAATATTTCAGACGCTATACTGTCGTTTCTAACAGATCAGGGGAGTGTCAACAGAAACCATCTTTTAAGTCTGGATAACCTAGATCGGGCATTGCTCGTCTAGAACCATTTCCTCTATTATTTTCAGCACGAAGGCCTCTACCACCACGGCCTAAACTAGCATATCTTGTATCAGCAAGTTTATCTCTTTGTGCTACTTCATCGTAATATCTTGCATCGTTTAACCCGGCACTGTATTTTTGACTTAAACTGTATTTGTCTATAGTTGCATATTTCTGTACTGTTGCATATTGTTGTGTTGTTTCAGGAACTCCGTTGACTTTCGCATGATCATAGGGTCTCTCCTCAGGTGGTAACGCACCATCAAGTCGTGCTTTGAATTCTTTATCTTTTCTTCGACGTCTTTTACATGCACATAGTGTTATTGCTAAGGCACATATAAGAAGACCGATACCAGCGAGTGCAGCAACATATGGTGTTGGTAGGGATAACTTAAATGAACAATTGGAATCGTCTTCGTCGTAACCGGAAGGACAATGAGGGCTGCCATCACACCACAATGCTATAGGGATACAGGCGTTTAGTTCCGGACAGCTAAAACAAGACACAAAAACATGAACATTATTTTTCTACAACAAAAATACTTCCTGGTTCAAATTTCACATGACAATATTAGTCTTTAAAATTAAATTATATTATTTTTATAATACCAGTTTGATTTTTATTAGGGAATTTATTAATTTATGATTAATTTTTTTACGAAAAATACAAGGAATTTGTGTGGAAAAATACAGATGAGGAAGATAAAAGTTTCGAACTTTCCTGTACAAAACTGTTACTATATTTATACTTACTTATAACGGCAATCGAGCGTAGCAGAAGAAGGTAAAATATTTGTATCCGGGTCATGTTCGATACTCGCTTTCTTCATTATTTCTATCCATTTCACCGAGTAATCTGCCTGTTCATGTTGTAAGAAATCTAAAACGTAGCTTCGTGCGTGAGGTTTGAGTGACGATTCTATTGTTGTTTGAGCTGATTTCCAGCCAGGAGAGTAAAGTACAACAGTATTACTAATATCTGGACAAATTTTTCGATAGATCGACGTATCTCGTGCTTCGTAAACAAATAACCGATTGTGCGTTTTGCAATACGGAGAGTTCGAAGTAATTTCGTAACCTGGAATCTTTACATAAAGATATCTTCCTTGCATAGGCGTAACATCATCGCCTCCGGGTTCAATAAGCCATGGCCTATGAACACAGGCCACTTCCGCTCTTACGCTTTCCGAAATTACATGTCTATCACCTACAATATCAGGTGCTACAGAAGCTTCTCTTTTATCGTATAACCTTATTTCGCCACTACTGCCTCTAAGTTTACGATCACCCCAACCTGAAGAGCATATACTATCATCACCAGGTCCAGTAGGAATAAATTTGTATTCACCTTCAAAAGCAAAATCATCATAATCTTCTGTTATATTCATCATTGTCACTGTGAAATTTACTTCAACAACAGGCGCTGTCAATGTGTGTATGTTCAAAGGTTCAGAACGATTCGTGCATAAGCAATCTCTTTGAATTGGGATTCCTTCCCAAGGATACTCAGTGATAATAATTTGTGACAATCCTTCGCCCCCTATAATCCTTTTAGCCGGCCTGTCACATTTCCAGCGGCTAGTGCGGGAATCTTTATGGGTACTACAAATTTTATTTCCGAAATACGTGTTAGTAAATGTCAGTTGTATTCTTTCGCCATGTTTTGCTTCAAATCTGCGAATAATAAAAAAAAATAGTAGTAACAATAAAAAGAGATAAACATTCATTTGAGAAACCTTTATGTATATTAGTTTACCTTAGTATACAAGTAAGATTTTGTGCTCCACCTCTCCCGTAATAAAATATGGCACGCGGTGCTTGAAATCTTCCAGAATATGTGAGTGCTGACTTGAAAACCCTGTCGCAGGCCGATTGAGAGTCTACTAATGGTTGTCCTTGCTCGCTCACGTCCACGAACTCGTAGCGTAGTAGGAAAGAGACGGGATACAATGCTGAGCCTTGACGCAACTCCTGCGGGAAAATATTTCTTATTTAGCATTTGTAAAATTAGCAGACAACGGTTGAAGTTAAAACAAATTGGGGTCCCGATGTGCAAATAACTTGTTTACTTCTAATTTAATCTGTAGCATGTATATAACGTAACTTAGTTTATAATTTTATCTACTAGCGGACGCCTGCGACTTTGTACGCGTAAAATTCTGTTTTTTACAAATTCCGCGGGAACCATGTATTTTTCCAGGATAAATAGTAGTCTATTTTGTTGTTCTATAACTTCCTCTATCTTCCATTGAAAGTCCCATTACAATCTCTCTAACGGCTGGTTCAGCCGAGATTCGTTCGGATATATAGAAAGACAGACACAGAAAATTTAAAAAAAGGTTGATTAATTTTTAGTAAATATTATCGTGTATTAGCTTGAAAACAGTTATTTTGAAATCACAGACAGACAATTAAATTTTAAATTTTATTTATAAGTTTAATAATTGATTTACCAATGACTTGTTTTGGTATTTCATTTAGAAAGTTATATATGTTTACAAATATATATATTCCCTAGATGAAAGAGATTTGATGCATTTCATGTTCGTAACATAAAATAAATCAATAACCAAGTTCAATAAAGATATGGAACAAGATTGCGTGCAGTAGTAAAACTTCAAATATTTAGTTAGGAAACTTGCTTCAGTCCTTCCGACGTTGAATTTAATATTGAATAATAAAGCAGTTCTCAACTTGTGACTTTAACAACTTGCTTAAGACCAGGTTCCCTGTATTAACTAGGACGCTCCACTTCGCGCGTTTCGCACAAATATTATTGGAATCAATGTTGTTTGTCAAATAATCAAACACGATACACATTTCATTAAGTATAGTGCTACAAAACATAATATAGCTTCTAATGAGTTCAAAGAAGATCTATTTTGATAACTAAATTATTGGCGATCACGTGTACTGACTTCTTAAATGAACGAAACTACCTAAAAATAACACTTTAAAAATTAACTTATGTCTTCAGCCTATGATTATCTAGTGACACCCTTGTGACGAGAGAAAGATAAGTGTCAACCAATAGCGGCGGAATTGAAAATATTTCTTTCTTTCTCTTAAATATATCTCTATTGTTGCATTGGGATGAAAGAGAGCAATATTACCGCTGTCGGTCGACAATATGTCTTTTTCTCTTCACGATATCGTATGCTAAGCCTACCGACCGATAAGAGTGTCGATCAACAATTTATCGTTGCAATTTGATGCTGAATCGTATAGACCAGACAGAATTTTCCGAAAACCCAGTCTGAAGGGCATGGTTGCCAATTACAGGTGTAAAATCCTAAAGGTTATTGGATACAGGGCGGAACTTTTTGAATACCCTGTGAAGAGTTCTGAGACAGAGCTTCACTAACCATCTGCATGGTCCATCAATGTGGTATTTTAAAAAGATGAGAGTGCAATCAAACACCAACTTGTCCTTAAAAACAAATGTTCATCTCACTGAATCTCAGTAAATTAGCACAAACAGTCATCAAGCTTTTATTCTCTTTGCTCTCTGTAATAAAGTGACAGCACTTAAGCATTCCATCACTGCGAGCGGAGAGTGCACGTGCCTCTTGCATTATTCACTGTGGCGGGTGCAAGTCTACGCGTGACTTATCTTCCCTTTGCTCACTTAATGTCAGAGAGCAGAAAAATTCCTTGTGCTCATAGAATGAAGTCTTGAAAAATATGCGGCTTTCATATAATGCTTCAATGACGATAGCTAATTTAATTTACCACTACATATAAAAAAGATTGACTGCTTCCGTGGCGCAGTGGTATGCGCGATAGATTTACAAGACGGAGATCCTGGGTTCGATCTCCGGGTGGGCCGATTGAGGTTTTCTTAATTGGTCCACTTCGGCCGTGGCTAGTTACCACCCTACGTACCGCCAAGCGATTTAGCGTTCCGGTACGATGTCGTGTAGAAACCGAAAAGGGGTGTGGATTTTTATCCTCCTCCTAACAAATTAGACCGCTTCCATCTTAGATTGCATCGTCACTTACCATCAGGTGAGATTGTGGTCAAGGGCTAACTTGTAAAGAATAAAAAAAAGGCTGACCAAGTATTTAAGAGAAAATATTTACAATTCATTAAGTATTATTTTAAAAATTCGTTATGTTTTGCTACTATTATCAAGAGTGAGCTTATTCTGTGAGCTTATTCTCTATCATTGATCAAATAAAATGAAGTTAATAAATGGTACTGGTAAGACTCCTCTTTACGCCGCAAGTATCGCACAGGAGTGCAATCAATGGAGTGGCAGGCTAAAAGCAACTTGGAAGCGGTCTACAAAACCGGAGATGAAGACTGTTGATCTATCCTGAATCATGATAAAGACTGTCGCTGAAAAGCCTGGGATAAATCTGGAAATATGTCTGTATGTGACCAGGTCCGCACTACATTCAAGTCCACAGTTTACGATGCTCTTCGCGTAGCCGGAGATAGGAAAATATGGCATAACATCCTAAGGACAAGGATCAGTGATGGAGGTGGTCACGACACTCACACATGAGGATTACGATTTACGGAGGATGTCTCTGTTACGGTCCTATGCAACACTATAGGTGGGAAAGGAGATAAAGAGACTTTAGGAATAACTAAAAATATTTCTCTTAATACGTCTCTATTTAAAAGAGCTACAATTAAATGAATCAATAGGTGTAAGTGATTAATTAAAGATATCAGAGTAGTGATAGCTCAGTGGATATGACCTCTGCCGATTCCGGAGGATATGGGCTTGAATCCGGTCCGGGGTATGCACCTTCAACTTTTCAGATGTGTGCATTTTATGCAACTAAATATCACGTGTCTCAAACGGTGAAGAAAAACTTCGTGAGGAAATCTGAATACCAGAGAATTTTCTCATTTCTCTGCGTGTGAAGTCTGCCAATCCGCATTGGGTCAGCGTGATGGACTATTGGCCTAGCCCCGCTCATTCTCAAAGGAGACTCAAGCTCAGCAGTGAACTGAATATGGGTTGATAATGATGATGATGATGATTTAAGATACCACATGGATACATAAAAACATACAACAGAGTATTGAGAAAATCACATCTAAAACCAATCAAATAAGTCATTATAATGCTCAAGCTAAAAATGGAATTGTAATAGAAAATTGGATACGATTGCGCAACATTACAGCAAATTTAACGGTATCGAACCTCCTATAATATTCCGCTCACGTAATCGACAAAAGCCGGGAATATGTCAGCGTCGGGAACGATTTGTGGCCCGTCTCGTGCGTGGATCTGTGGGAGCTTGCTATTATGGATCAGCAAATATAGAAATTTAACTAAGAGAATTTCACAAAATGTAATTCATTGAAACGTGAAAGATAATTGTGTCTCTATACTATATAATTATGATATATTACAACCATATGGACAAAAATTCTGCAATAGCCAGACGTACTTCATTCTTGGAAGGCTTAAAGTAGGTCAGCTTGTGCTACAGTAGCTAATTATTAAGTTAGTACGAAAGGGAGAATTATCTATCTTCACCGCTAATGGACGACAATATGTCTTTTTCTCTTCACGAGATATCATTATCAACCCTCACTAAATTCAGCTCACTGCTGACCTCGAGTCTCCTCTCAGAATGAAAGGGGTTAGTCCACCACGCTGGCCCAATGCGGATTGGCAGACTTCACACACGCAGAGAATTAAAAAAATTCTGTAGTATGCAGGTTTCCTCACGATATTTTTCCATTCACCGTTTGAGACATTTAATTTCCTAAAATGCACACCAATGGAAAGTTGGAGATGCATGCCCCAGACCAGGTTCGAACCCACACTCTCCGGAATCGGAGGCAGAGATCACTGGGCTATCACGGCTCTGCGGCACGAGATATAGAATACACAATTTAGTGGCTTTGGAAGGTAGCAGATTACAAGGGTCCAAACCCTCAGTCGTAAACTATAAAGCTTTTTTATATGATATTTTCTTTCTTATAATATAAGAATTGATGTCGGCAATCGCCAGTCTTCTACTTCTACTTAACTTATATGTCTACTAAGATTCAACGTCTACCCATTTATCTTCGCAGTAATCCTTTGAAAAGTACCGTTGTAGATCAAACTTTAAGGATCTCTGTATCGAACGTTTGCCATAAAGTTAAAAGTCAGGCTACTGGAAACATGATTTACTCATGATGTACAATAAAAATAACAAAAAAAATATATTTTATACTTGGACATTTGAGGATCTTGACCAAGATATGCTACGGTAAACTCCATGATTGATTACCGTACTTATCGATGGTTAGAGCATAGGCTGACGTATTTCAGCCTACGTAAAATGTCAGCCTTCGTAAGGTGTGTCTGGCTGTTGCAGGCTCCTTTTGTATTACGGTTTCGGTCCAATTATATTTTGTTCATGACATAAATTATTGTTCCAATTAAAATGTAGCAATGAGCTTATATGGTTAGTTTATTTGATATGACAATTTAATTGTATTCAGTGGTCTAATATTAATAAGTTTATTGAAATTGGCCTACAACTACTTGGATTGTAAACTTTTATATACTAGCGGACGCCCGAGACTTCGCCCGCGTGGAAATCAATGTTTCAAGCCCTATTGCACCACTTTAGGGGCTGAATTTAAAAAATTTTTGAATTACATTATATTTCATATTTTTTTTATGATTTATGAACAAATTTTTAGGACTTTCCATACAATTTTTCAACCCCTATTTCACCCTCTTTTCATTTTATTTTCGCAATAAAAAGTATTTTATAACCTTTTTCGTATTATGGTTTTAAACCGTGCCAAGTTTCATTTGAATTTGTTCAGTAGTTTCAGCGTGATACCCGAATAACAAAAAACACAGACAGACAAAAAATCAAAAAAAAAAATATTTATAGCTTCAGTATTGATTATATAATTGGGGGGAACCCAACAAAAATTTTCAGAACATCTTCAATATACAAAATGTACAGAATTCGTATTATAAGTATAGATTCTAGATGGCGCTGGCGTCCGTTATGCCACGGTGACGTTTGGTGTTACAAATGGTATAAGTAAAATCACAAAATGCGAATAATTGTATAGAATTCGACCAGTTTTACTATAAGTATAGATATATTATTTTAGATAAATAGGACTTGACTTGACATAGGCGTTGACTTGATGGAATGTTGTACCTATTATAAATAATAATTAGATACGTACAGCAAACTTCGCTTTAAATAATATTATATGAGTTTGGTATGATCAAAGTTAACATTCCATACCAGTAAAATACTTTTAAATTTTCCGTTTTTGGTAATCGAAATCTTAAACATCTTTAAAAAACTCTAATTTATTCTAATTAAAAAAATATTAACAGATATGATATTCCCCATTGTAAACTCCCCAGGATATCACTATAGCAAATTGTAATTTTAAATCATAATAATTTTATTTCGTGGTTCAAAAGATGGGATTTGTGTTTGTCCACATGATATACAATCACGTATTCTGAACCACTCAGAAAAATGGTGTCATACTTTCCAATTACTTTCATTCTACTGACATCCACGGATAGTGTATGTGCGTTATATTTTTCATGGAACTGCAAGCCGCGCCGTACCGCTCCATGCATAGTTGAGTGAACCAAAATGGAGGCACAATGTTTGCGATGTAATGAAAGACCTCGAAAGACCTTCACATAAGCCAAGTCCTTTGCTTTCCGCCGTGTTTGGATAGCGAGCCTAGATATTCTTTCCTTGATGTTGAATTGTGTTGCTATAATGCTTTGATATTATGTTTTTTTTTTTTTTTTTCTTTTACAAGTTAGCCCTTGACTACAATCTCACCTGATGATAAGTGATGATGCAGTCTAAGATGGAAGCGGGCTAACTTGTCAAGGAGGAGGATGAAAATCCACACCCCTTTCGGTTTCTACATGTATACTCGTATGAGTACTTTTACTACTATTTTCTTTAGTTCTATTTGTGTCTGTAATGCCTAACTATCGATGACTTTGGGGAATCATTACATTTGAGCACATCATTGGGATGTTACGCCAGCTAACGACAATAAAGCTTAAAGATTATTGGGATTTCGATATTTTATTCAAGTCTGCAGGCTGTACTGCAGACTTGATCGTGTGTAGTTGGCGTTACGAATTGAGAACCTATACGTTGTTAGTTTTTCTGTTACATAATAACACGAAAAATTTTAAACTTCGTAATACAAAAATATTGCTGATACTGATACAAAATATTATGATATTAGGAATGAAAGAGGAGAATGATTAAGAAACAAATCTTTTTTTAGTAAGAGTTTTACATGCTTTTTTTTATTTTGTTTTTTAATTGTATAGATTTTGGCTTAAATTTCTTATTGTTTTCTTTCTTAATTATGTTTTACTGTTGTTATTTTCCAAATATTTTAAAAGCTCCATTGAAACTCCGTACTAATAATAAAGCAGATGTTATGTTTAGTTATTAAACCCAACGTCTTAGAAGTGAGCATGTGCCAGTGATACGTGGAACGAACATTAATTGTGGCGGAGCACAGTTTGCCGTTCGACATATACATGATTGATACAAACTGCTGAAATTGCATCTTGTTCCAACGGATACGTAGACAAATGATGCCCTCTATACACAATATCTCAATTTGAGACGATTGATAGAAGCAGACGTTACTCAGATAAATTACTTGACATAATCTATATCTATACTTGTAATAAAACTGGTCGAATTCTATACATTTATTCGCAATTTGGGATTTTACTTATAGCATTTGTAACACCAAACGTTACCGTGGCATAACTGTCGCCAGCGCCATCTAGAATCTATACTTATAATAAGAATTCTGTACATTTTGTACATTCTGTACATTGAAGATATTTTGAAATTTTTTGTTAGGGGGCACTATATAATCGATACTGAAGCTAAAATTGTCTGTCCGTTTGTCTGTCCGTGTTTTTTGTTATTTGGGCACGCTGAAACTACTAAATGAATTCAAATGAAACTTGACACAATTTAAAACCATAATACGGACAAGGTTATAGGATACTTTTTTTTTGCAAAAAAAATAAGAAGGGGGTGAAACAGGGGTTGAAAGTTTGTATGGAAAGTCCTTCATTTTTAGAGTTACAGTTTTAAAAATTTGTTCATAAATCATAGCTTTGTCACTAAGAAATAATACAATACTTAAGCTGACTTACCCTAATAACTATACAAATCATGCCCACGTGGTGGCAAGAATTGAATTTGCACGAAAAATGAGCCAGTCATTTGTCACCAGTCGAGGCAACTAGCTGCGGTGAAATCATTCGAAGAAATACTTCTTTATTAATATTATAAAGAGGTAGAGTTTGTGGTGTCACAGGGGTAATCTCTGGATCTACTGAATCGATTTGGAAAAATCTAGAAAGTCACGTTATTTGTGAGAGTCATAGGTTCATTTTTATCTTCGTAAAAGCACGGGGCGTTGGCTAATAAGCAGGTAATTCCAATTTTCGTTTAAGTGTTAGTTGTCATACTCCTTCGAAACGGCTTGACTAATTTTGATGAAACTATAATTATGTAGGTATCTGGTATATTCGGTAGGTCTGAGATTAGGTTGAAAATAACTATTTTTCATACCCCTAAGTGGTCCACCCCAAATGTATTCGTATTTAACCTTGCACCTCAACACTTTTACAAAATTATATTAAAATTATCTATTCTATAAATCTATTATATTCTACTTCCTACTAATATTATAAAGGAGAAAGTTTGTATGTAAGTGTGAAAGTGTGTAAGTGTGTATGTATGTTTGTTCCTCTTTTAGGAAAAAAATTCATCCCGGAAAAATCCATGGTTCCCGCGGGATTTATGAAAAACTGAATTCCACGCGGACGAAGTCGCGGGCGTCCACTAGTAGTGAATAAATGTAAGATGTGTATAAGGAAAAACTCAACCGATTTCATTAAACATTACACTATCGAGGAAAATAAGATCATATGTAAGTACGATCTTATTTTTTTCCCCTATCTACTAAGCGATTTGAAGGAGATGCCTAGCCAAATAGGTAGCGCTCTATGTATTATTTTGTTTTCTTGGCACCGCCAATTATAATGTTATAGAGTCGAGAGCCAGAAAAGTTGTGGCGAACAAAAGTCAACGACTTTTAGCACTCTGAAATCGTAAATTCGTTCGAAAATTATAGAATGTTCCTGTGTAACGTAAAAAATTACGATTAAAACAAATAAATACGTAAATAGTAAAGACTCATCTAATAGAATTCATCATCATCATCATCAGCCGATGGACGTCCACTGCTGGACATAGGCCTCTTGCATGGACTTCCAAACGAAACGGTCTCGAACCGCCAGCATCCAGCGGCTCCCTGCTACTCGCTTGATGTCTTCGGTCCACCTAGTGGGGGGTCGACCAATAACTGCGCTTTCCGATTGGGACCCCAACGTCCATCGGCTCTTAATACTAATAATTCGAACTAATATAATTACGGATGAGCAATTAGAAAACGAAGATATTTGTATAAAATCTAGGTATTTTCGGCGTCCTTTGCATTATCATCTATCTACGTTATCTATATTTTTGTAAAAAACTTGTAAGTAGGTACCTACCTACTGTATCTATGTGAATATTCTAAAGACGTAAGATTGTATTGTTTGTTCGTTTGCATTGTACGAGTATAGGCTCCGAAACTACTAAACCTATTTGAAAAATTCTTTCACTGTTGGTTAGCTACACTATCCCCGGGTGCTACAGGCTATATTTTATCCCCGTATTCAAACGGGAACGGGAACTACGCAGGTGAAACCATGTAGTGTCTATTAGTGTATTGTAATATACAATATCACCCAAGCGAGTTGTTTTTCTTGTTATGAATATTCAAAAGAATTTTGACGGCCTCCGCGGCATTGTGGTATGCGAGGTGGATTTACAGAACGGAGGTCCTTGGTTCGATCCCCGCCTGGGCCGATTGAGATTTTCTTAATTGGTCCAGGTCTGGCTGGTGGGAGGCTTCAGCCGTGGCTAGTTACCACCCTACCGCCAAAGACGTACCGCCAAGCGATTTAGCGTTCCGTACGATGTTGTGTAGAAACCGAAAGGTGTGTGGATTTTCATCCTCCTCCTACCAAGTTAGCCCGCATCATCACTTACCACCAGGTGAGATTGTAGTCAAGGGCTAACTTGTAAATAATAAAAAAAAATTCGAGCCAGCTTTTTTTTCTTGCTAGTGTGTTTTCTTAATTAAAGTTTAAAAGGCAGTCAACATTGTTTAGTTTACCTGTAATATAGTGAGGGCTGGCCCGGTGGTGATGTAACTCTCGCTCGGTGCACAAGGCCGAGTAGCGCGGGTGGCGTTCGACAGAAGAGCGTGGTCGCACAGTCGCGGCGACTCTTCTCGACAGAAGGAGCCCAGAAGATACTTCTTATCAGTCATGTCCAACTAAAACAGAAAATTATGCTCAAAACACCATAATAATAATGATGATATAGAGATACAGAAGGCAGTTATTCTTGAGACGGCGCGTAAGGAGGTCCATCACTCTGGAATCCTGACCACCGGTTGCTTGGGCACTCTAATGTCCCGCAGCGGGTGAGTTGAATTTTTTTATAAATCTTTAATAGTGTTTGGTATTTAAATATTTTTTTAAATAAATAAATAAGTGATAAAGTAGTATACATAGTTGTTTGTTTGAGCCATGATAGCCCAGTAGATATGACCCCTGCCTCTGTTTCCGGAGGTTGTGGGTTCGAATCAGGTTTGGGGCATGCACCTCCAACTTTTCAGTTGTGTGCATTTTAAGAAATTAAATATCACGTGTCTCAAACGGTGAAGGAAAAATATCGTAAGGAAACCAGAAAATTTTCTTAATTGTCAGCGTGTGTGAAGTCTGCCAATCCGCATTGTGACCCGTGGTGGACTATTGGCCTAACCCCTCTCATTCTGAGAGGAGACTCGAGCTCAGTATTGAGCCGAATAGGGGTTAATAATGATACATAGTTCTTCTAGTTTCGGAAGACGGTTTGACTTTGCATGTAGTAGTTACATTACAAAATCGTTCGGATGCTTAAAGTAAAGGAAGATTAGCACAGCAGAAATGCACTTATGATTTTTTTTAAAGAATATTTGCCATACTTTTTTTAAATATGACCAATATTCCCATTCCCACCAACTAGTCGGGAAAGACTGTGTTAGGTGTGGGTACGACAATAGACCAACAGGGCGGGAATCGAACCACCAACCCTCAGTGATGTGTCCGACCGCTCTTACCGTTTAGGCTATTGAGGCTCTACAATTACATGCATAGTAACAACATACTTTATATTACGCGTGTAGAACCGCGAAAAGGTATGTTAGTTTTGTTATAATTACCATTACCTAACTTATAAAAAATTTTGAAAACTAGTTTTATTTTCAGCTGTAGTAAGTTATTTCATATTTTATATTATAATGTATTTACTAGCGAGGCAATTCGAAAAGAGAATACATTTTATTTTTCAAATAAAAATAAAAAAAGCCCGCACGAAATACCGTGAAACTGTATCATCACAATATTCTATTTTATTTTATAAAACACAATGAAAACAACATTTCTTCCGTCCAATAAAAACGATAAAGTACTTGCTCGTTTGTACCAGCAGTTTGCCATATTAAAACACAGTTGCAATAATGTTTCTACTGGAGAATAAAGCGTGACCTACTTCCGAAGTACACAATCTACGAGCAGGAAGTGATTTGCTCTAGCCAGGTGCACTATTTACTCGAACTATCTAGCGAGAAAACTTTACTGATTAAAGTGCCAACAAAAAATAACTTCAGCGTAGCGCTCATCCATTCTTAATGCAAACTGTGGAATGCCGAATGAATGGAACGAAACACCGCACTGCAGGACCGTGAAGCGCTAAACGTAGCGAATGAATGACATAGCGTGTTTTACGAAAGAAACGCTTGTTTGTCTTTTTTAACCGACTTCCGACTCCCGACTTTGAGGAAGAGGTACTACGTTCGGTATGTATATATTTTTTTATGTATGTCCAGCGATAATTACGTCATTTATAGACCACATTGAAAATTCTTTTTTGTTGTGAAGGGTATGATTTCAGAGTGGTCCCATTTTTTTTATGTCAGGATCTGATGATGGCAACCTGGAGAAATTGAGGGGAACTTTTGAAAATTGTAGAGACGGCTAGTACGTTTGTTGTAATAAGGTATTTTGAACCACTACAATTTTATGAAGGTCTGGAGTTAGTCTGATGATGGAGCCGAAACACAGACGATGGAATTCGTCAACGATTTACAGCAGCTACCTTGTATTTGGACTTGATAGTTTTGTATTGATGATAACTTTCCACCTAGATAAGTTGTGACTGTATTAGGGATCTAGTGATAAAGACGAAGGAGAGTTAAGGGACCTCCTCGACGGTTCACAGGAGCTACCTTGTGCTTGGACTTGATTAATTTTATATTGATGAGAACTTTCCACCCATATAGGTTAAGACAATCCTTATTTTAAGCTGTTTTAAACTAATTTACATTCCCTTAACCAAACATTTACCTGAATATGTCGAATGATTGGAAAGAATATTTAAGTCATGGATGTAACCATTATCTCTTGGATTTGGTTCTACTCCTGAACCGTTAAGCTATTGACTCTTGTAAAAGAAAACCTAATATCCTATTATCACATTTAGATCATGATAGATAGACAATCATGGGTTACACACAACAAGAAACAGAAACGGGTAAAGTTATTTTAAATTCTGATATTCTTAAATGTTTTGTACCTCTACGAAAGTTAAACGATTGCTAAGCTTAATACTCTAGAACAACTCTAGTAACTAACTAATTTAGTTTATTTCCTTTAAATACCAAAGAAGGTTTTCATGAAGAGAAAAAACGAAAATAAATATGGTAAAACACCACTTTTTTTCTATAAAAACTACAGATTTGAAAGTACGCAGTCTGTGTTACTAGTATTAGAATAAAAACGCCCTGAATGCACATCTTCTCCGATCGCTTCGTATGTTTAATGCTCAGAGTTGGTAAAAGTACTCAGACACATTAAAGAAAATTAATGTTCGGCTCCCGACGTCAAGTGGCAAGAAGCGCTAGTTGGCAAAGTGAAATGGCACGAATAGAAGCGAAGACGCCCGATTTTATATAGTTTCTGTATTTGTATCATCGCATTAGTCTTCCACTAGCAAAGTTTGCGAGCTAAGTTATTCCACATTTCATTATTTTAAACTTTACTCTCCGCAGTTAAGACGGGTATACTACATTTAACTTTGAGAACGATGCTTTGAGAACTGATAATGTGCGCGCTAATGGGACTTTGGGTTAGCACTTTTTATTGCTTTGAACTAATTAATTTGATACTAAAGACTTCCATAATTGGTTCATAATAGATTCCGCCAATATTCAAACGGTGTGGGGAGTCTGAGGTCAATTTACTTCTCCATATTATCTTAAATGAACCGCACTGCTCTAGATTTGTTCATGAATTTGTATTAGACTATTTTCTACAGAGGGAAACTGAAACGTCCCTTATTATTCGGAAAAGTACTAGTACTTATTATTTTATATGTATTTATCTTTTCTTTTTTATTATGTAACAGACGGATTATTATCACCAATCCCGTATTGTAAGTAAAAAAAAAAAAATGAAATACACTAATTATCGTAAAAAATCCAAACACAGCTTTATCATGCAGGGTAAATACAAAATAAGTGTCATGTGATTCCAAAAAGATCAAAAATTAATAAAAACAGTTGTAAAAAATCTATAGTTACCTGTTAATATTAAGATATTTTTGATAGTTTGTTTGTATTGAATGCGAATGTCTCAAAAAGAATGTTTTTCGTATCTATGCCGACGAGGCTATGAGCCGTGATAGCCCAATGGGTATGATTCCGGAGGGTATGTATTCGAATCCGATCCGAGGCATGCGCCTCCCAACTTTTCACTTGTGTACATTTTATGAAATATCACGTGTCTCAAATGGTTCAAATGGAAGTTTTCCTTCACCATTTGAGACACGTGATACATCACAGTACCTACATCGTGAGGAAACCTGCATACCGTAGAATTTTCTTAATTCTCTGGTGGTGAGAGGAGACTCGAGCTCAGCAGTGAGCCGAATATGGGTTGATAAAGATGATATTGTACCTTTCTATTGAGATCAGCATCTGGAGCTGCACCGTCCCATATAGTGAGTTGCGAGGAGCAGTCCTTCTGTTGGTCGAAGCCCGCTGGCTCTGTGCCCGCAGCGTGATATTTGACAAACGACACCCAAACTATTTCATTTGGACGACCCTGCAGACAAAAGCATAACTTCCTTAGGCTTCATTTACACAAGCGACAACTCTACCGACGACCGCAGTCGACTGCAGTCGGCGACGCCGTCGCCTGCCGCCGAGACGTCGCCGACTGCAATCGACTGCCATTGCCTGTCGCCGAGACGTCGTTTACTGCAGTCGGCGACACCGTCGCCTGTCGCCGAGACATCGCCGACTGCAGTCGACTGCGGTCGTCGGTAGAATTGCCGCTCGTGTAAATGAACACTTACCCAAAATAAGGGTTAAAATTAAAAAATTTAATAAACCCCCGACAGTTGTGAATTTAGTTTGAATTACGATTCATATGTAAGTCATCATTTTAACAGAAAAACGTCATAGTGGATCACCGGATTTTCATCTTATGAACGAATAAAAATGAATTTTAAAATGTTTTGTTTCATAAATCATTACATATTACATTCTTCCAAGGCTCCCTTTCGGTGGAAATTTTTATTACTAGGTGCCGCTCATACTCTGAAATATATAGATAGAAACCATTGTATACATATATACTATACAGATAGTTACTACGATGCAGCTCTGTGTGGCAGCTTGTTGCTAGCTTGCATAAAGACACCCAGTCTTTATTATTCGTTCGTTCGTTACGATTTCACCACTTTACTTATCTCCGTATTCTTACATAAACGGGAACTACACAGATAAAACTGGTTAACTATACAATTTTCAAAGAGATCGCATACTTACTAGAAAGTCTACCTAACGCCGTAACATTCTGTGTTAGTAATTTAACTTTAGCTACGGAATGAATTTCTCTACCTGAATAGTTCGTTCGCTCAAAAGGCGGACAAATACAGCTAAGTGTTTGTCTTTAGAAGGACCTTCGCCGGCGACTCTATGTAGCTATTCAAAAGTAACCACGACCTAGATGACTCTGCCTTCACGTATTCTACGCCATGTTGTGCGTATTAAGTGAAGCTTTATGGAGGGATATCATTTCAAACGTAGTGTAGGTTAGAGTAGTGAGTACATATGTGTGTATTTAGTAAACGTTTGGAATTTTATAGTTAACTAGCGGACGCCCGTGACTTCGTCCGCGTAAAACTCGATGTAAACTTTCAACTACCCCTACCCTACCACTACCCTAACCTACCCCTACTCTACCCTACCCTACCCTTACCCTACCCCTACCCTACCCCTATCCTACCCCTACCCTAATTACATATCTGTCTGTCATTATACGTCAATTACATAGCTTTCATTTGCGTTTTGCGTTTCATATCAAGTCACACTGGAATGCTGTCGAACGGGATAAAAAGTATCCCATGTCCTTCTCCTGGCTCTAAACTACCTCCATGCCAATTTTCAGCTAAATCGGTTCAGCCGTTCTTCAGTTATAAGTGGAGTAACTAACACGATTTTCTTTTATATAATATATAGATTTGTAGCTAATCAAATCAAATAAGTTTGTAGAGTGCCTCCATATGTACAAGTTTTTCTATATTAAAAGAAGTTTTCAGTTATTTTTAGCCTGTATTTGGTAAAATCGTATTGGACATCCGTGCCTTGAAGAGTAAGTAAAGCCGACGATTATGATCGTTACAAAATCAAATATTATCCACCAAAAACTGCTAATTCACATTAGCAGCGTGGCGGGTCTAAGCTCTATATTCGCTTAAAGAGGAATCCACCTACCGCGTTGCTCTAATGTATAAGTGGGCTTAGCTTAGCTTATAAGAAATAAAGAATTACATCACAATCCGTACACAATTGTATGTTTTTCTGAAGGTTAAAATACCCCCGTACAACATTTTACCACTAAACACTAGTGTGTAACGTCTAGCGCTACTTTCTTAAGTGAAAAGTTTGTCAAACGCCTCCTTGTCTTTAGAATTTTTTTACTCTTTTCAGCACGTCGCTCGGTACTCCAATTTTAACTTCAGATAAGGGATAGTTTTCGATATATACATAAAACTTACATTACATAATTTTATTATTAGATATAAATTTTGAATTCGGCCTTAATTGCAAACTATTGATGACAATTTCAATATGATATTAAAATTGTCTGCATTAAGATGACATGTGTGTAAAAGGAGTGGATGATGAATTGACTAGTAATAGAGACGAATGGAAAAGATCGATATTTTTCCGACCCCACATAAGTGGGATTATGATGATTGAAATTATATTAAGGAGATGATGATGATTGAAATTGTCTGCATTCTAATTGAGTAGTATTATAATTAAGTAGTACAATATATTAGAAAATTCAGAAAATAAATGCTTAATCCGTAGTTGAAAAGTTACTACAAATAGACAAGATTGACTTGCCTTTTCTATTATATATTACCATAGCCCACTACAGCTTGTTTCATGTAGGATGGTGCGGATGACAGTTCGTTTCACTCTTCAAAGATTGCCGCCATTCACGATAGTAGTACGTATTATGAACGTCATATAAGCGACAGTCACCATATCTATGCTATCTGTAAAACACTCTACGTGTCTATGATAAATGCTCCTATGTCGCTCTTAAAAAAGAAGCCTGTAGTGTAGGTTGGTCATTAAAAATAGTGATGATGATAATGATAATACTTTTATCATGTCTTTTTCAGCATCAACTTACAACTACGCCCTACGGCAAAGGTTCTGTTCTCTATGGGAGAACCAATGATTATGCCATTAGATGTGGCACTAGCATTTCGTAACTGAGACGAAGAAAGGCACATTGGCTTCATTTCATGTAGTCGCATAGTTAATAATGAAAGTTTTTGAGCATTAGAATACCTAAATAATATTATAATCAACTAGCTGACGCCGCGGTTGTTGTTGACGCGTGGTTTTCTTTCCCGTAAGAGTGCTGAGATAATATATAGCCTATAGCCTTCCTTGATAAATGGGCTATCTAATTCTGAAAGAATTTTTCAAATCGGACCAGTAGTTCCTGAGATTAGCGCGTTCAATCAAACAAACAAACTCTTAAGCTTTATATTTTAGTATCGAATATAGATGAGTAGCGTGTGTTCAGGAGTATAAAAACTGTACATACATAAATATGTAATGTGAGTAATTTATACAAAATTATGCATGTGCGCCCAGAGGAGTAGCTGAATTTTTACACTTTTTGAGGTGATATTGTAGGTAGTAGGTACGTAACATATTTAATAGTAATAAAATCATTTTTTAGACCCTATGGGCCTCCATGTATCAATATCCTACTAATATTATAAACGCGAAAGTTTGTATGGATGTTTGGATGTTTGTTACTCTTTGACGCCGCTACTACTGAAGCTATTTGGCTGAAATTTGGAATGGAAATAGATTTTACTCTGGATTAACATAAGGGGTACATTCTTATCCCAAAAAATTCAAGGCTTCCCGAGATTTGCGAAAAATGATGATTTTTATGATATGAACGTTTGTTACTCTTTTACGCCTCGACTACTGCACCGCCTTAGCTGAAATTTGGTATTGAGATATGTTATAGCCTGGATTAACACATAGGCTACTTTTTGTTGATTTGTGAAAAACTAAATTCCACGCGGACGAATTCGCGG
Source organism: Bicyclus anynana (assembly GCF_947172395.1). Lineage (NCBI taxonomy): Eukaryota > Metazoa > Arthropoda > Insecta > Lepidoptera > Nymphalidae > Bicyclus > Bicyclus anynana. The sequence continues at coordinate 6,584,496 of NC_069096.1, read as the reverse complement.
GCGTCCGCTAGTCTATATCTATACTATCTATACTAATATTATAAAGAGGTAAAGTTTGTAAGTTTGTAAGTTTGTAAGTTTGTAAGTTTGTAAGTTTGTAACAATTTTTTGAAATGGGGTAATCTTCGGAACTACTGGACCGATTTTAAAAATTCTTTCACCAGTAGAATGCTACGTTATCGGGGAGTGCTATAGGCTATATTTCATATTTCTATCATATATAACTACTGAGATATCGCGGGTTTTCTCCTACAGGTCAGACCGAAAAACTTACTTATTCGCATGCGCTGCCTCAACCATTGCGTATAACTGAAATAAATGTATGGAGGCTTTTTGAACCTTTAAAATTTGTACAAAAAAGTCCGCGACACCATATATCTATCTTTTATATTTTAGCAGATATAGTACCTTTAGTACTTTAATAAATTATTTAAATTTTAAACTAAGTTTTACGTCATTATTTACACAACTAAACTTAATTCCTTATCAAAATAAATGATTTAATAATCACAAGGATATTATAGGGATAAGATTTGCCCTTTACAGTATGTTAATTAGTTATATACTTTCGGAGATAATAAAAAAATTCTGAAAGTCGCAGAAATGCCGCTATATGACGCCCCGCGGTTTCAATTACGTGGTTCCCGTTTCCGTATGAATATGAGGACCAAACATAGCCTATGACACTCGCAAATAATGTAGCTTGCTATAGGTAAAAGAATTTTCCAAATCGGTCCAGTAGATCCAGAGATTACCCTCGACAACCACACAAACTTTATCTCTTTATAGTATTAGCATAGAAGTCGCTTGGGAAATTATAGTCTTTTGGTCAGGGTTAGGGTAGGGATAAGGTAGGGGTAGGGAAGGGTTAGGGTTAGCGGTAGGGTAGGAGTAAGATAGGGGTAGGGTAGGGGTAGACTAGGGGTAGTGTAGGATAGGGTATGGATAGGTTACGGGTAGGGTTAGGGTAGGGTAAGGTGGGGGGAGGGAAGGGTTAGCGTTAGCGGTAGGGTAGGAGTAAGGTAGGGGTAGGGTAGGGTAGGGTAGGGTTGGGTAGGTTTACGAGCAGGGTAAGGTAGAGGTAGAGAAGTTTACATCAATTTTTACGCGGACGAAGTCGCGGGCGTCCGCTAGTATTGTATATTTCTCCCGATGTAGTTCTGCTGCACCACTTATTTGGACTATTGGAAGCAAAAAAGACATGGGTAATATCAACATGGGTTGTTGAGATAAAAACAACCAAGAATCCTTGAATTTGCAGCTAACATTTACCAAAACAATAAATTCCTATCCACTTACTTGAAAGTAATAAACACAAGAGGTGTTCGGGGGCAGAGAATGGCGCGGATTTCTTAGCACGCCACTCGTCTTGTCTGAAGAGCGCAGAACAAACCGACACCGCCCATCTGAGCTCACGTACGAATGGGAATCTTTGTCCACGTACAGTACCTGCCAAGAATAATATTGGTAATACAAACAGGGCGATTTGTTATGAAAAGAATTGTTTTCTACAACGTGCGTTGTTCAGAATGTGACAGATGTATTTCGTTCATATATTGTGTAACGAAAGGAAAGTACGAATACAGTTTAAGTTCATGTACATCACTTATCATTATCATCCGATATCCGGCTCACAGTCTCCTCTTACAATGGGAGAGCTTAGGCCAATAGTCCACCACGCTGGTCAAATGCGGATTGGCAGACTTCACACACGCAGAGAATTAATCAAATTCTCTGGTATGCAGATTTCCTCACGATGTTTTTCCTTCACCCTTTGAGACACGAGATATTTAATTTCTTAGAATGCACACACCTGAAATGTGACTGATACAATCTGTAAAAAATACAAAAAAATACAATCTAAAAAAAAAAAACACAAACACAAGGCTCTGCACAATCAAATGAAGGTAGACACGGCACGCACATTTCCGTAATATTAAAATAAATTGACGATTACATAAAATCAGTTTACATAAAAAAAAATACATTTTACAGTAACAAGAAAAGGAAACATTTTACAACTATTATTTGAATATACTATATAATACAAAAAATAAAATGGAATTGGTAAAAACAAAAAGAAAAATTAGTTTAGCAAATAACTTGCGATATGTCCTTGGTGAGTCTATGTGGATATCTATAGACCGCCTAAGTGCGTTATATAATTTACATAGCCTAGGCATAGTAGAATAGCCGTATATCATACCATATCACGTAAGGTATTTAGAAATACAATTGTTAATCTGCTTAACAATTCTACACAATGAAAAATCTATAGAGAAGTGCAAAGGAAAGCACGATTTTTTCGATAAGTTGAGTTAGAGAACCATGTTAATGAATTTTTTTAACCACATACTTATTATGGTTCATACTTGGTTCTTATTCTGTACGATCAACGAACGATTACTTTATTGTAAAGGATAGGGGGTAACCCGGGCAAAGTGAATACTTTCAAGGATTTCATAACAAGGCCTCCCATTGCTTTCATCTACTGCTTAAATACATATTCATTAATGTTAAATAATACTTTATACAGGGTGCTGGGTATTTACCATAACTCTGGGGAATTCTTTACCGAAAATTAAATAAAAATGTTCAAGAAAAGTGTTCTAAAATGAATATTTTCCGGGTAAATAATATTTCTTTTTCAAATCGATCTTAAAACGTCTCACGTATACGCATACTTATAATAATGACGTAGCCAAGTTTCACGTATTTTAAAATGCAAGGATATAGATATCGGTGTGAGTTACATGGATAATCGTAATTATTTAAATTACTTCATAATTTTTTTTGGCTGGTGGTAGGTTTCGGCCTACATAGGGTATTTACCACCCTACCGACAAAGACGTACCGCGATTTAGCGTTCCGGTACGATGTCGTGTAGAAGCCGAAAAAGATTTCATCCTACTCCTAACAAGTTAGCTTGCATCTAAGATTGCATCATCACTTACAATCAGGTGAAATTGAAGTCAAGGGCCAACTTGTAAATAATAAAAAAACTTTGTACGAAGACATAAAAAGATTTTTTTTTTAAATTAGTTATACAGTTCGGCTCCTATAAGTAGACTCGTCAACACCTTGAAGTTATGGAAAATACTTCCTGGCACCTTATACGTTGTATATGATTCTTATAGTTATTTTTCCATAAGGTGTCAAGCGTTAAGCGTTCCCTTTTGCCCGGACATCCCCTAATAAAGCAAGGTGGATTAAATGAACAAAGTATAAACCTTACCTGAACTTCAAGTTCAAATCCAGGCAAATAACTCAATGGCACCGGATGGAATGGATTATCGTACGGTGAAGTATGGAACTCTAGGAGCATGTTGGGTCCTCTGCTGACTATGTCCGGTACGGCGTCCCCTCCACACAGACGCACAAGTACTGGAGAGTCTCGTGTTAAGCCGTCCCATACTGTTAGGTAGTCTTGTACGACGTTACATTGGTCCCATATTCTAAAAAAACAATTAATTAGTTAACTTTTTTTAATATAGATGAAGAAGAATAAGAAGAAGAAGAAATATACTTTATTGTACACTGTACACTAAAAACAAAAATAAACAATAACTTATAATAAGACTTAGAAACTTATGTACAAATGGCGGTCTTATCGCTAAAGAGCGATCTCTTCCAGACAACCACTGTGGAAGAGATAAACGTAAACACAGATTCGGGTATAGGCACACATGTTGAAATAATGATAGATAGATGTAATTTATGTAATTTAAGGGTTTTAATTTGTAATAGCTACAAAGGAATTTTAAATACTTATATTCAAAGCTATTTACAATTAAATAAAAATGAAATTAAATATATTTTAGTCATATTAAGTATTAATTTTACATTTAATCAGAACAGTGTTTACAACTAAAAACGACACACCCTGACAGCTGATTGCAAACAGTGCACATTTTTGAAGACTTGCTAAATGTACTTGCAATCCGTTCGTAATGGAATTTTTGGTTCAAAGGATTTTTTTACAACAATAAACTAAGAAGCAAGTTTAACAAGGCTTTATAAAATGATTAACTTATATTAAACTAAAACTTTTAATAAAAGAAAAAAAAGGATAAATTAAGATGTAATTTTCTTTTAACATTATATGAAATCTATACTAGTATTGTAGAATTAAACTTTGTGAGATTGTAGGTGGTAATTTCTGAATTAACTAAACCACATTTAATTTCTTTTTTTACTAATTGAAAGCCACGATAACTGAGAATGTCATAGACTATATTTCATCCACGTATTCCCCCAGAAAAGGGAACTAAGCGGATAAAACCGTTCGATGGCTTGTATATGGTGAAGAATTGAACAAATTACTTACTTGAGGACCCGTTGACTTCGGTCATATTTCACTATCTGATCTTTGATATGTATTTTATGGCTGTTCGTTTGTCTAACCGCTAACATGACGTGTTTGTCCGCTGGAATCTGGAAAGATGTTTTCCTTTTATCTCCACATCTAACAACATACTTTACATATTGATTAAGCGTTGTATAGCCAGACCGTCGTAACTTAATATTAAAGCTTATATAGTACCTAATTATGTATTTTAGACCGTGGTGGCAGATTTCAGGGGTCGAGGCTCTCAACGATTCAAGTACAAAGCGTATTAAAACGAAGTTACTTGTCGCGCGTTACGAAAGGGACGGAAAAAATAAGACCAAAAATTGTAACGACACTTTTTACCCGACTGCGTAAGGGTAATGTCTTTGCTATAGTTGTAAGCCGTGGCCTGAAGACAGCTGATGAGCTCCAGGGTCCTAAAAATGCCCTCTGTCCCCAAAAAGCTTCCCGATCGCAAAAAGCCACCATCTTCAAGAGCCCCATGTCATGAGGCTAATTTTCTGTCGACTAAGGCCTTAACTTCTCATCGTAAGAAACTATAAAAATACGTTTATAGTAGGTATTTTACACCTTATAATTACTACCTATTAAAATCATCACGTTACAAACTTTATAATGCCAATCACACTAATATGGTTGGGACACGAGCTAATAAACTTTCAGCTTTTTGAATTAAAGAAGTTATCACATACTAGGTACACATAAAAACACAATTTAACTTTGATAGTAAGCATACGATTGTTTATTCGTCGGTCACAAGGTAGCAACATTTTATATGTAATGATTCTTACCTATTGGACTGAATGCCTGCGATTGCCAGACATTTTATAAAGATTTAAAGTTTACGTGGCGCATTTGGTAACCTTTAAACTTTAATTTTAAGTTTTAGAGTAATTATCATCATTATCTAATAACCCTTCTAGCAGTCGGGTAAACAGCATGACATTTCAAAAGTGCTTCTAAACTAAGCCTTATTGAAATAAACAAATTTTGACTTTGACTTATGACACGTTCTTACAATAGGTAAGTTCATCAGCCAATTACGGTATTTGGACAGTGGTGGCTTTGAAATGTAGCAGGTATCAATGGCCTAGGCACTCGACTGTCCAAGTTTAAAGCACATTTTTCAAATATTTTCTTTAGAATAATAATACAAATCTTGTCCCCAGTCGTCAAACATATACTCGTAGATTATTTTTATAATAATATTAAGGATCTCTAGCGAAGGGCTGCCATAAACATAAGGGTCTCATGATGCCCCAAAGAAAATATCACAACGTATTATACTTGGAAAGGAGATGGTCCAAAATTGTATGGAGCCCAGATCCAGTCATTGTACCCTAGCGGAAATAAAAGAAGATATTTTTTTAACTATTTTTGATTATACTAATCTACGAATTTTATTCAATTCTTTCGAAATCATTATCTCCAAAGAAATGCAACACTAATACGGGTAATAATGGCGGATCGATGACGTTTTCAATGGAGTATTCGATTTGACGTTTGCTGTCAATTGTCATGTCATACTTGTTTTAAGGACGCCATCTTGATATAACTCAAAAGCTTGGGTTTTAATTTTATTTATTTCTTTTTATTTAGTTACATTTATTCACTTTAATAAATTTTAATAAGATCCTTGTATTTTTAAAATTTTAATGATACGGGGTACAAGAGTGGACCTGAAATTGACCATCTCCATTGAGGATATTGCTCCTTGTGACCAAAGCTACTACGTTCTAAGCCCCATGATTGGTTATTGTACTTGCCTATGGTAGCCTTATCTAAAATAATAAAATACACAAACAAACAATAAGGTATGTCTGACTGTCGCAGGCTCTCGCTATATAATATGTATATGTGGAGGCCTGCGGAGACGGCTGGTGTAAATTTTAAATTAAATATTAATACAAACAGCCGCACCAACCGCGCGGCCTTACGCGATGTGTGAAATGTTCGTTTTAATGTAAATTCGCGACACCCTTAACCCAGATGTAAAGGGTTATGTAATTTCGTTTAAAGTAAACCGGGCTTTTAATTTCTGTGTTTGTTTTGCATTTTGAAATGTTTTCGGCAAATTATTATATTATAAATAAAGCATTGGAAATTTTTGTAACTATATACTTCGATTTTCTCGAATAATTATGACTATACGAAATTTTGACTAAGTGGATCAGAATTTAACATATTATCTGTAATTATATTAAAAATGCTACCTGATTTAAATCCTGATATTTCGTAACTTGGAACAACTTAATGGAAACTCTTTACGGACAATTGAATCATAGTACGCGCACACTTCTAGTCTTGTTTGAGGTTAGTCCCGCTGAGATATGTTTTTGTACACAGCGCAATCATAAGCCTTGTGTTCTCATATGACGCGATTTGGGAACCGGACTAATATGACTATCCTTTTATAAATGTTTAAAGTGTTAAAAATAATTGTATACCCGTAATGCATAATAACTGCACTGCTATTTGGAAACAAGCTTCAGTTTACAAACCCGCCAACAAAATCAACGTGGTGATTCTAAGCTCAACAATATTTCCTTTATTATAAGCAGGCATTACTGGCTGTTAAAATAGGCTGACTATAAGCACATAGGTATCTACATGAAAATCATCATCATTTTTGAGGGGGACGAGGTATACTCACACATCAAAAATATTTAACACCAATAAATATATCCACTTTCGTTATACTACATACAACAACGTATTATGATAAATCGTAACGCACACTCGTGTAATTTTAATATAGTGAAACGTCGATTCTTAGACGCAGTTTGTATAAACACGTTAGATCGTGATCATATACTTTAGACAGAGGGGTAACGTCTAGCGAGGCAGGTCCTGTAGTAATTGGTCTGAGTATTTACCTTAGTATGCTCGATCCGGTAGACACACGAAGCATTACGTGGATACACGCCGGGGAAGTTGGGGGACTGTATTCGACATGCACGTAGATCACAGTCGCTCAGTATGCGGTCACAATATGTGCCGGCAACCCGCTCCCCCCTCCAGGCGCCCACAGTCGCATTCCCGTACCGCAGTCTCGCCTCGCTCCTTCTTAGAAACTTGTACGCCAACTTGAAGTCGAAATTGTATCCGACTCCCTAAAAGCGAAATGACTCATTACATACATGTGTAAGATGAATTAAAATTATCAGACTTAATTGTCTACGTCTCCCTTTGTTTAGTTGTGTATTCTGTTTGGCTAACAACTTTGGACAGAGTTCCGAATTTGCATTTTTCCTGTAAGCCTAACAGTGGAATTCGTAGACGTTGTAGGGGCGCCCCCAGGGTTCCTTCGCCAGCTGAGTGTCGAATTTAAATTGGATACTCAGCGGGTCAATGGTCCCTTAGGGGTGTCCCTGCAACGTCTATGAATTCCACTGTAAGATGTGTCTGTATCTTGGGAACTGATAAAGACGTATTGTCGACCAAACCATTGGCATTGAAAACATCGATCTCTCTTTCAGCGCATTGTAAATCATCATCATCATATCAGCCGATGGAATTCCACAGGAACAGTTTTTTTTATAAAAGAACGCTTAACGCTTTGTGCCAATTTCAGTTAGTTAAAATATTTTGATATTGTAAACCCTAGCCCAAAAATTTGTTAAAATTATGTAATAGTAAAAGTAATAGTTTTGTATGTAAAGGAAAAAACAAATATGTTGATTCTTTGTAATGCTTTGTATTGTTGAACTCTTTTAAATATTTCCTCTCTCTTATTCTTTTTTAGGTTGTCTTCTAACAACAAATACTCTAAATACACACACGTAATATTACAAAGGATACCACGGATCGCAATAACTAAGTATGCGGTCGCAATACGTGCTGAAATCGTGCCCGTCCCTGGTACCCTGTACCCACCCTCTACCCTTCCGCATTTACGCCTCGCTTAGAAACTTGCGAGCCAAGTAAAGTCGGAATAGTATCTCACACCCTCAAACCCAAGGTGTCGGTAGTAATTAACGTCTATCATTCACTAGTTGCGTTAGTTTCAATGATAATTACTTTTGATTTATTTGTACGAAATTACGAAAGTGGTTTGATACTTGGATTATTATGTATTGCCCGGAATTGGAAAGTTGGAGGTGATACACCCTCGTACTTTAGAGATCACAAGAAGCCAACTGTGTAAGTCAATATCTATGTCACTAACATTTCTCTCCTTCCCCGTATGAGTGTTGACATGCCTTAAAGGAGCCTTAACCCTACATCCATCGGTCACAAGTCCGGGACGGTCAAGGTCGTTTTCTGCTACTCGAGGATTTATGAGTAACATTCCTGATGGGAATTGTGAGACCTGACAGAGTTTAATTTTGCCCTTTAATCCGTTTCTGATGTCCAAAAATGCAATATTTGGTAATTTAGCCTTAAGATCACGCAAATTGTGTCCTTGGTTGGACTATGAAGTACTGTGCCTTTATTTCTTTAAAGAAATTTTCAATGTTTTAGGAAGAAAATTTAAAACTCTCCCCCTTTCCCCCGCTTGCTTAGGGAAAGTAGTATATTGATCACTTTAAAACAATACATTGTTACATTGTCACGAAAGATAGTGAAAATGTTACCTACCAATTAGCACAAAGAAAGTCGTTAGTCGTACTGTAATTGTCATGTGTAATTATAAAAGCGGGTGCCGTTTAATTTTCCACATTTACCCGTATGTTTACATTACCTTTTTAAATTTAAGGTTCTTTTGCAGACACCTTTACTTTGTTAATGCTTCTATTTGCTTTTAACAATCATTAAAATGTTTAATGGGAGACTTGTTTTTAAGCGCTAATGAAATGTTAGAGTTATTTCATAATTATTTAATTACTGCGATTTTTAAAACCAAACTCATTAGATACAGACGTGATATTAAAATTGTTCAGTTCAAAGACTGGTCATGACTTTACCTAGAATATAGCTTCTATGGCAGCAACTCTTTTCATTATAATATCGCCGATATCTGTTGCCTTATATGATTTTTATGGTTACCAAATAACCATCTGGATCACGTTGGATATACAATGAAATATTGAAAAATACTCTTGAAATTCTTACCCATAAAAGATTATGTTTTTGTAATAAAAATGCACATAGGGAATCTTGATCGAGAATTTGAAGTTAAGCTTCTTTAGGCTCCCCCCACGTCACGCCCAAAATACAGCTTTCTCGGTTCATATAGAATCAGTTTTATTTATTAAATCCATACTAATTTTATAAATCTGAAGAGTTTGTTTGTTTGTTTGATCGCGCTAATTTCAGGAAGAATGGTCCGATTTGAAAAATTCTTTTAGTGTTAGATAGCCCATTTATCGAGGAATTTTATATATTATCTCCGTATTCTTACGGGAACGGGAACTACGCGGGTGAAACCACGCGGCGTCAGCTAGTTAAAGAAAAAATTAGAGAACAGGAGCGAGTGGAAGAAAATATAATAAAAAAAGGTTACTGAATTGCGGACACGAGCTACAGCCATGAAGAATTCGATCAGAAAGAAGAAGAAGAAAAGAGTCTTGATCACTTTAAGATTTCCGACCTATATTAAAGCAGAGTTAAGAGAGAGGCCTAAGTACCATAAATCACACTAACACAAATTATTATTTTGTTTTAGTTCCACATCCATTGATGAGTTTTCAAGTATTTCTCAACATAAATTGTAAATTATGAGTAGTATTGTTACATAATTCAATAAACGAACCCATAAATTAATAGATAGGTACTGATTACTGAATACCGAACCGAAATCAATAACTAATCCTTTAATACCATTCGAAATTACCATGCCAGGCCGTTAATACGGTGTGTTTAAATAGGACTAATATGTTCTATTTTGCGAAGGATTACCTACACTAAATAAGTAATTGCATTGTTATCATATAAAAAATGTAAACTGGATTTTAACTAAAATTTACCTGCGGTCAAATTAATATACGACTAGTCAATCTGTCGTATAAATACAGTCAATGATTATTTTATACTATAGATATGTTACGTGCCAACAAAATTACTGCAAAAAGTGATTCGAATTTAGCGACACTACTGAGCTCATACGTGTAAGCAAAATATTGTGTTGACATTGTTTGACGGCCTCCGTGGCGCAGTGGTATGCGCGGTGGATTTACAAGACGGAGGTCCTAGGTTCGATCCCCGGCTGGGCCGATTGAGGTTTTCTCAATTGGTCCAGGTCTGGCTGGTGGGAGGCTTCGGCCTTACCGACAAAGACGTACCGCTAAGCGAGTAGCGTTCCGGTACGATGTCGTGTAGAAGCCGAAAGGAGTGTGGATTTAATTCTACTCCTAACAAGTTATCCCGCTTCCATCTTAGATTGCATCGTCACTTACCATCAGGTGAGATTGTAGTCAAGGGCTAACCTGTAGAGAATAAAAAATTAAAAAAGACTTACATTGTACATTTTTTTTTCATATATAGTTTTTACATTTCCTAAACACACAACTCGACATTGTAGATAATATTCAGGTATCAAGTGTTTAAATAACTTTTGTTGTTTAATAATCGAATGAAGGAAATTAAGACAATTATGCACATTTGTCTCCTCAATTTTGATACGGGCACTAGGCCCTATGAGAAAATATCATTGGCTTCAGCTATGAAATAAAATTTTAATGTACAACTGCGATTTACAAGTTTCGAGTTATTGTAAAAAAATATAACAAAAAAATTCCAACTCTGCACTATAATAACTCACTGTCTACTTACTGAGGTTCTTAATTATTTTGCAAAACAGTTTTGCGAGCATCTAGCAAATTTAAAGAATCGACTACATGTTCTGGTGAATGGTGATGACGACCAGCTCTCGGACCTCCAATTTATAGGATCCACTCAGAACATTGGTAAAACTGATCGTTCACTACTGTCATCATCATCATCATTATCAGCCGATGGACGTCGCCTACTGGACATAAACCTCATTCATGGACTTCCAAGCACATCAGTCTCAAGTCACCAGCATCCAGCGGCTCCCTGCAACCAACCCGCTTGATGTTCACTACTGTAACTGATCTAAAATTGGGAGGAAAACCCGATCCGATCGCTAGATATTTTAAACAGATTCTGTGACGCGAACATAATTGCCTTTATTAAAATATGAAAGTAATAATATTAATTATCGTAATTGGACCTATCCAGCCCGGAGGGTGTTCGTAATCATCGCTTAATTAATTGATCGAAAGTTCAACCCTTGGTTCAGATAATGTGCCTGCTAAAGGGAGATAAAGTAAAGGGCACCGAACCGGTAAACTCGGGGCGATGTGAAATATTGGGCGAGTCACAAGTGAAAACATGTTTGTTACGTCAAGTCGGTGTAACATAAAGGGGTGCTTAGATACTCTAATGAAGATAAATATCTGCTCCCTTATTAGGATTAACTTTGTGATGAGCTGATGCTGTTAATTTGTAAGTTAGTACAGAGTTGCAAAGTAGCTGATCAAGCTAAGCAAATTTACTTGCTTAGTCAACTTGCAAATGAGCGATAGCGATTATCATAGATTATATCTTTCTCTCATTTGCATTATGGTCGATCGATTTATGCTAATGCTGAACTTCGAGTTTAGTTTAACACTAATATTATTAGAAGACAAATTATTATGATTAACGAAACGTATAGAACTCTAGGTTGTAAGACATTGTAAATGTAATTAAATTAACACGTTCACTGCGGGGTCATTTTTCATGGACTTTCAAACAGTGCGTAAGAGGTCTTTTCGAGGCCAGGTTGAACTTCTTTTTTAGTACGTATGATACCTTTCTGACCTCATAATATTGTGTTTCTGAAAATACTTTAAATATGGCCCAAATTTGACAATAATTGCTTGAAACTTTACCATATTATGAAGCATTACTATAAAAATAACTAACGGACACGGTAAAGAATCGCTTCTACTTTTGTGCACTTCTTCCCTACCCTACCTCTTCCCTATCCCTACCCTACCCCCTACCTTACGCTACCCCCTGCCCTACCCTACCCCCACCCTATCTCTACCGTTAAGAATAGTTAAGGAAGAAATGTAAAGAAATAAAAATCATGACTATGCATCGTCTGTACATATTGTAAATTGTACTTGAATGAATCAGTTCTATTCGAACCTAACCTCTGTAATTATATCGATCGCGCCTTAATTACACCACCTAACAACTTTATAATTACTACAGCGCTATATAAAGTCTATCAGACGAGTATCCAATCAATAATAATTGATGTCACACAAATATTGTTAATTATAGGTAGATGCAAATATAACGCTGCTCCAGTTGTATTTCTTATATAACAAATAAACATTAGTTATGTATATAAACAAAATTTGTTGTTAGGAGCATTTAGTATCACTGTAAGTTCTTACAATAACTTTAAATAGTCAAAAAATCTTAAAAAATATGCTTTTAGAACGCACTAAAAATTACAAATGGATTTAAGTCACGTGACTTTTTTTTCTTATTCCTGGCAGCAAACTCTTTCATTTGATATCCATATCATGGTTGTGGATTTCAAACAGCCAGTCCGCCATCTTGGGGAGGCCGCCATATTGGATTGCATGCCTCGGACCGGATTCGAACATACACCCTCCGGAATCGGAGGCAAAGGTCATATCCACTGGGCTAACAACACATGAGATGAGATAGAAACACATGTATACATTCAATTATAAATTCAACATGTTACAGAAACGGGGACAACAATGATCATCGCTACGCCATTTCCATGCTACATCCATACAACTGTAGTGACCCATTAAAAGCGAACCAGTGAAACAACTGATCTAGATTTCAAACCTATGCTTAACAATCATTTATTATTAGAGGCTTTGGATAACAACCGCGCTTCACGAACTGAGAATGTTTTGAGCGAACAAATAAAGGGCTTTTTATTCATTTCATTTATAATTTTTATAGTTTATGTACGAATAATATAAAAGTTTGTTATTTTTATACGCTTCTAACGATTATCCTGCAGTTTTCTATACACGTTTTCAAGAATAGGTACAAAAAAAAAACATAGATACCTTTCATCCAGAAAATATGGATGGATATGTTATTTTTTTTTTAAGCGACGTTGCTTTACTATTTTAATTATCTTAATCAAAAATATAAATATAATATTTTCAGGTGGCTTAGTAATTATTTTTATTCAAATGTACAAAACTGATGATAGTAAAATTATCTTAAATTAAAATCAGTTTTTTAAATTTGCTCCATTTATGGAAACCAATTTTTAGACATTTTCATAATTCATAATTCATTATTGACATTCTTTTGGTTACACCTTTTTTTAGGGTCCCGCATACAACTGACTAGCTGACGCCGCGCGGTTCCCGTTCCCGTAGGAATATGGCGATAATAAATAGCCTTCCTCGATAAATGGGCTATTTAACACCGAAAAAAATTTTCAAATCAGACCAGAGATTAGTAGTTCAATCAAACAAACAAACAAACTCTTCAGCTTTATAATATTAGTATAGATTAGTGTCACCTGAGAGCGACGCCTGGCGCGGCGGCTAGTTCGATGTTTGTCCTTGGGGTGTGGATCAACACTACACTCACCATTGCGGTTTCGGCATTGCAACACCTCGGAACCACACCGTTTATTGGATCTCGGAACAACGTCTCTTAAAGAACGTGCGATAGCCAGAAATAGCTCATTTTAAATTTGGTAATTTTTTTTTTATTTTTTACAAGTTAGCATGATGGAAGCCGGGTAACTTGAGAGGAGGATGAAACCACACCCCTTTCGGTTTCTACACGATGTCATACCGGATCGCTTAATCTTTGGCGGTACGTGTTTGTCGGTAGCGTGGTAACTAGCCACGGCCGAAGCCTACCACCAGCTAGACCTTTTTTTTTTTTTTTAAAGTGGGGAAATCTTCATGGATACCTTCTCGCCACGGGGAGGCAATAAGGTTATGTCAGACTTCAACCGACTAAAACCCCACGGTGTTCCGACTCGCCGCCTGATGACTGAGCTACGGGAACATTTCATAAACTACCGCAACACCACCAGCTAGACCTGGACCAATTCAGAAAACCTCAATCGGCCCAGCCTCCTTAATAGGCTGACGTAAAGTCGCTACGCGCAGGTCATACATAAATTCAAGACGCGTGAGGCGACTGCGGATGGGTGGGAGATGCGCGCGGATTTTCTGTGCTATACTCGTATCTAAAATCTTATATTGCGTTGCGCAGCACCATACTAACCTATTTGTAATATGTAATGTAATATGCATAATGGGGATGATGACTAGGTTTGAATATATTGATTTTTATGATACATTCGGGTAAATAAGGTCAATGTTAACTAATTTATACATAAAAAGCAAAGATTGTTTGGATATTTGCAAAATAAATATGATTATAAAAATTCAAAATCTATTAAATTTTTTTTATCGTAATTAGATGAAAATTCATACAGTTATAGCTTCCTTACATTACATGTGACATTTTTCAATAAATGTAACAATAAACATAAACGCACAAATAACAAAGATATTAGTAATTTTGTTTGAACGCCCATACAAATCTAACGATCGGCGAACCACCGACGTCACTAAATCGTGCCATTTTGTATGGAGCGTTTTTCAGGGATCCACGGCCGCGCCGCAAATCTGACCCTTTAAATCCCTGTAACTCCGAAAGTAATGATCGCAGATACCCTGTTGCTTTTACAAAATTGCTTTGCTATTAGTATACTCTTAATTTATAGTATGTCTAACTATCGCCGGCTCTATTTCTAAAAGTATAAATGTCAAAATCTTACCTGTTGACTCAGTCTATCCAATCTAAGCGTCATATTGATTGAGTCAGTCTCACTGAAGTATACAGTGTAACCCCACGCCGAGCCACACCATTGCCCCGTGGGGGGTGATGGACTGTTCTCAACTATCGTCATGTGTCCGTCCGGACATCCGTCCGACGTGAAGGACACGAACTTGCCTACGGTGAACGTGTCGAATGTTAGCTGAAACAAGATTATGTGGTTAGGGATCTCTTAGCGACTTTCTACGGTTCCTTCGGGGTTTATTCTGGGACACGTTCGAGAAGTAAGTGTTTTTTTTTTCTAAAGGTTAATTTTTCTTTTGTACTTTTATAAAGAAAGACATATTGTTTTTTAAAGAATATTTTTTTTCCTTTAGTTCTCCTTACAGATCTTAATAAAACAAAGTCTAAATGCTTCACGTACTTTGCGTAATGTAACTGTAAACCACATCAGAATTCGATGAATTATTACGGAAATTAATACTAAGAGGAAGGCAAACAGAGGCTTTCTAGTGGAAACAAAATTTCAAAAATTGATTTTTGTTTTCACTATTGTTTATATAGCAGTTATGTCATTTTTGTTAGATTATTAGATTTCAATATTTTATAGATATTTAATTTAAATGACGCCAAATTTTGAAATTCAAAACTCAAAATCACGCTTGTGTATTAAAAAAAAAACATTAAAAAGCTACGGGACCTAAAGCTAAAATTATTTTTTTAAAGTTACTTTGTAAAACTACGATTTAATTTAATAACTTCTTATTATATCATTTACCTGTACCTGATTTTTTTTAAATTTAGAACTGAAGTTTTTTAGTAAAAGAGTAGATAAAAATATGTATAATGTAGTTACCTGTATAATATCGCCATAGCTTCCGCCATTAGCGGTGAAGTTAAGATGACACACGAAGGGCAGGTGGTCTTCCCTCGGCCTCCGCACCTCCAACTCGTAGGTCCGCCCTACGTCACCCATGTACGTTCTATTGCAAGCTGAAACAAAATATTCATATTAAAAAAATTATATTTTAGTTACAAAATATTAAAATATTAGCGGACGCCCGCGACTTCGTCCGCGTGGAATTTAGTTTTTCACAAATCCCTCGGGAACCATGGATTTTTATGGCATAAAAAGTAGCCTATGTGTTAATCCATGCTATAATATATCTCAATACCAAATTTTAATTAATTCGGTTAAGTAGTCGAGGCGTGAAAGAGTAACAAATATTCATATCATTAAAATCATCAGTTTTCGCAAATCTCGGGAAACCATGGATTTTTCGGGATAAAAAGTAGCCAGTAAAGTAGTTAATCCAGAGTAAAATCCATTTCCATTCAAAATTTTAGCCAAATCGCTTCAGTAGTAGCGGCGTTAAAGAGTAACAAACATTCAAACATCCATACAAACTTTCGCGTTTATAATATTAGTACAGAATACATAATTACGTACAGGTATAAAAGATTCACTCCGTTACGTCATTTATTTAAATAAATAGCGACTCTCGCAACGACACAATAGAGTGCAATTCAGTTCAAAGAAGTTAATAGCCTTTTGTTTTATTCACCTACAACTTTTATCTATTCTGACAACGTTAGGGTTGTCTTCAATTACAAAATACTTAATACTAGAATCCACGCGCATGTATAGGTAGTGCAATGAACTATACTGTGGTTTACTACCAGTACCATCATTTTTAAAGTTACAGTAACTCTAAAAATTATTAACTTTCCATACAAACTTTCAACCCCTATTTTACCCCCTTCTCATTTTATTTTTGCAATGAAAAGTATCCTATAACCTTCTCCGTATTATGGTATTTAACTGTGCAGAGTTTCATTTGGATTCATTCAGTAGTTTCAGCGTGATACCCGAATAACAAAAAAACACGGACAGACAGACAGATAAAAATCAAAAAAATATATTTTTAGCTTCAGTATCGATTATATAATGCCCCCAACAAAAATTTTCAAAATATCTTCAACGTACAGAATATACAAAATGTACAGAATTCGTATTATAAGTATAGATTCTAGATGGCGCTGGCTTCCTTTATGCCACGCTAACGTTTGTTGTTACAAATATATGTTCTATAGAAATCGACCAGTTTTATTATAAGTATAGATACGGTTGAGCCACGACATGCAAGCATTATGAGAGTTACATAATAATAAAAGAATTATAATGAATAATCTTATTCACTATAATTCTTTACGTACATTTGCCGCTATTGTCAATAGAGAATTTAAAACATATCAGCTACCTTGGACCTTTTTTAAACCTTCTCAGGAAAAAGTCTAGTTTCTGACATTAATATTATTACAATCACACCTTCTTTTAAAATATAACCTTTAGAATAAACGAGACTTGTTATCTTTAGATAAAATTTAGAATAAACTAGTATACCCGTAGGAATTAAATCGAGACTTTTCTCGTAGGTCAAGTGATTCTTTAGAAAACGATGAAGGTGTTCTTCAAACAATGAAATTGTGAACAAGAAAACATGAACCTTGAAAACGAACAGTAGACATACTCCCATTCTAGCAAATAATAGACAATATGTTAGTATTTATACAGACGAATAAGAAAGTTCTGAGTAAACATGTTGAACAATATTATGTTGTTTTGTATGAGTTTCATACATCAGTTGTGGTTATCTTATATCGGATTTCGGACGAAGGGTCAACCTTGGAGTTATCTTAGAACAAGTAAGTACCAAGTTCTACGTAACCTTTCAAATTGATTAGAAGAACTTTGTTAAACTACCAACAGAGGACTAAGGAGGTCGAGCGAAGGATTACGATGGGTATATATAAATAAAAAGCTTAGAATTCAATTACTATGTAATGTAATCGTCTGTAGCTAGCCCTTTAAGTCTAAAGCTGCCACAATTCAAACTTCAGAGTTGCCTTACCGTACTACCTGTGGCGTTTCTGGACTACCTACATTGTAGGTACGTCGAGCACGAAAGTAGAAACATTAGTCGTGTGGCAGATACCGGCGGGGATAGACGTCTGCCTAACCAAGTTTGGCAATAGAGAAATGAGCAGGTCTGCGGCATCATACTACACTAAATTGTATTACTGTTTGTGACACTATAATAAATAAATGTCTCTTTCTTTTTGTAGGAACATGGGCTGACAAAGTTTCAGTTTTTTATAGGTCTGTGTAATTCTTGATATAGGATTTAAATACGAGTCACTACATGTTTTTCAACGATTTTTCATTTTTTGCAATGCAATTTGGTTATTTCAACGAAATGACCTTGATGACGTCATTTACATCTATAAGCAGTATTTTTTTTTTGTTTTTACGCTCATCTTTTATGATGAGGCATTTCAATGCATTGTTTCACGATATTACGGCTAATAACGTTACGACTTAATATTATTGCACCTACTATATTAAAGTCTGTGGAAGGACATAAGAGGAGAGGAAGGCCAAAGAAGAGATGGTTGGATTGTGTGAAAGAGGACATGTGTGTAAAAGGAGTGGTGTGTAAACTCATCATGTGTGTAAACTCATCATGAGTTGACGAGTAATAGAGACGAATGGAAAAGGTTGACATATTTTTCCAACCTCACTTAAGTGGGATAAGGATAAAGAAGAGATGATGATGATATTAAAGTCACTTTGCGTCAATGGAAATAAATGAGTCATTTCAATAAAAACAAACATACGAAAATCCATAGTCCATGCTTTAAATCGAACATTACATGTGGCGACAGATCTGCGTCTTATGTATCGGATGCAGTGCATCAAACGAATTTTTAATTTTACGGTAGATAAAATCTGTTCGGTGCTATCCGTATGATTCGGATCAGTGGACGCACTTGAATAACTTTCTATACAAACAACATTAAAATCAGTTTGATGCGATGCGTCCGACACGTACGATGCAGGACTGTGGACCCTACGTTAATGACCTACGTTAAATAATTATCCGGCGAGTCATCATAGTCTTAATCCATAAAGTAGGAACAAAACCTCAAAAGCTAGGTTAAATAGTAAAAAGTATGCACGAATTAGTAATTTCGAGCTATAATTTTTTTAACAGACCACTGCAATCTCCAAAAAAGTCGTATGAAATTTTTTCGAGGACAATAATATAATTTTCGGGTACCTGTACTATTGTTAATCCTTCCTACACAAAATAGGGAAATGAGAAGGAAAAAGGAATTTGAATAAAGTGAAGCGCACAATGGGTAGGCGGCCATATTTTTACAATCTTTTAAAAAAGCCTTTTGTCTGTCCTGACAGGGCATTAAGTACGGCATAAGACAAGTGTTCTCTTCGCCAGGGAACATTATTGTTCGCTTTTATGCTTTTTAGACCTTTTTCTATTATGGTTGTGTGTATTTACCGTTTACCCTGGGAAAATGCTTTTTCTGAAAAACTTTTTCCCTTCAACCCACTAGCACAGCTATTACTATAATGACTATAACTAAAATTATCTGTATATACGAGTACCTCTATCTCACCATCATCATCATTATTAACCCATATTTGGTTCACTGCTTAGGTCGAGTGTCCTCTCAGAATAAGAGGGGTTAGGCCAATAGTCCACCACGCTGGCCCAATGCGGATTGGCAGACTTTACACACACAGAGAATTAAGAAAATTCTCCGATATGCAGGTTTCCTCCCCGTTTGAGACGCCTCTATCTACTTGCATAATATTATTAATAACCACTATTATGAATTTAAAACCATAATTTATTGCAGTCGCGGTAGTCTCTTAATAAATAATAAATGAAAATGGATATTATTAGATGTCACTAGCGGACGCACGCTAATATCCGTGAAATTCCGTTTTAAAATCAGTTCAGCCGTTCAAAGATGATACGCACAAACAGAAAGTCAGACAGACAAAAGTTTTAAAAAAGGGCAGACACTTAATTTTTTTATAATGGATGGTGATTTTACTTATAATATAATTTTTAATTATTAAAATCTTAAAAATTCTGAGTGTAATAGGCCACAGAATACATAACACTTGATCTTTATCCATAGGATTATGTGATACTGGCTGCCACACGAATTTGCTAACTGGAGAAGACAGAGAAATACTAGATAGTTAAATAGTCACTAGATATAGGTTTATAAATAAACTATAGTCTAGACAACAAGTGCTTTTTACAAGAACTTAACAACTTGACGTTTCGCCCTTATTTTTACCTCGGTTTATAAATATACTCGCAGTTTTGCTGATCCAAGAAAAATTTCTTAGAAATTACCTGTAATAATACCTATTGTATGTATAGGGTTTTCTTTTTTCAAAGTTATTCAG
The DNA here is from genome assembly GCF_947172395.1 of Bicyclus anynana. Classification (NCBI taxonomy): domain Eukaryota; kingdom Metazoa; phylum Arthropoda; class Insecta; order Lepidoptera; family Nymphalidae; genus Bicyclus; species Bicyclus anynana. The sequence goes on along the minus strand of NC_069096.1, from coordinate 6,564,097 downwards.
ATATTATGATATATCAGAATTATTGTGGAATACTTTAATAAATAGCTTTTAAGAGCTCTTAGTTAAAAAATTTAGGAATTTTGCTAGCAAAACATTTTATTTTCAAGAGTCAAAATTTTCTGTTTGGATTTGAATTACAACTTGTTCCTGATTTTTGGTTCTGATAAAGAAATATAACAGTATTTACAAATAAAAACTATTAAAACAATAACATCGTATGTGATACCTTCTGTTCGCTTTGAAGGCAGTGTCAAGCCAGTAACGTAATAATTAAAGCTGTTTCTAAAAGAACCACGGGAAAAAATCGTCTAAAAATCCAATAACCTTCTGATTTTTTAACGGCTCGAGTTATATCACTGTGTTGGCCCCAACTTCAAAGTGATCAGAAGATAGCTTATACGATGTTATTTTTTTTCGCTTTTTAGTTGTAATTTTAAAGTCAGTTGAATTTTTTTATTAAAGAGATTTTATTTTTCTGTTTTTAGTGTGTTCTAGCATAGTGCAAGAAAGCGCCACAGTACGAGCAATTTTGAACCGATTTTCATGAAAATTAAATGGGACCAATCTGAAAATTTCAATATCGGTTAGGAAATGACGAAGTTATGAGGTAACAAAAATTAAAAAAAATATACATTGAACCGATCTGTATATTCGCATCTTATTATATTTCGCGAAACACAATATATAGTTATGTAGAAACAGTAACGATGCACTATCAAGATTGTACTGCACTCGCATAGAAATAATAGGAGAACTCGAAATGCATACCCGATCCTAGATAATAGAATTGCGCACTGGATCTTTTATCGTGTGGCTTCAATATCGGTTTACAATAGGGGATGTTTTCTGCTTTGTATGAGTAGGTACTTATAGTGCATTCCTGTTATATTTCTAGAGACATAATTACTAATACTGCCTGTATGGCCAGATCTTCGTCGTTTAATCAAAGCAAAAATTTCGCTTTCTAATTTTGTGTAGCTAACATCTGTGAATTCTCTGATAGCAGGGTGTTTCAACCAACAAACACACCTTACCCAAATCTGACAGAAAATCCTCTAAGCATTTAGATTATAGGGTAGGTTTATACCCTATAATCTAAATGCTTAGAGGATTTTCTGTCAGATCTGGGTGACGTGTGTTTGTTGGTTTTCTTAGATAAAAACAAAATAAGTCACTATTTTTAGGACCGATTATGTTGGAGTAAGCAAAAATACATGTCTGTGATACAATACTAGCCAGTATTAAATATCTATATTGTTTATTTAAACTGCCATCTCTCGGACATTCAAGTGTCATATTATCTGTCATTATCTTCTTTTTCAAGTGATCTGCAGTTCACTATTTTTTACAAATTTTAATAAACTGTTAGTCAAGCAGTGCTTTAATGTGTTTTCTTTCATCTCGAGACTCCAAATTCTAACAGATTACATTATTATTAGACAAATTTTCAATCAGTCCTTTAAGGGTGATATTTCAAAGTTTTCAATTATAGTATAAATTATATTTATTAGTTAGTCTATGTACTTACTATTTTAAAAAAAAATATTTCCAATTTAAACACTTCTGTTTTTATTATCTCGGCAATATGTAGCCTATGTTCTTCTTTCTACAACGTCCCATTTATCCGGTATGGCCGTGAAAATTAGCAAGCAAACGAACAGACTTACTTTCTCATTTATAATATGGATACTTGGTTATGTTAAGCATTAGTAATAATCTAATTTACTTACATATTCTACACAGAGCATGTTAAGCACGAAACATTTCCCTCGACAATAAAGAATGCGTGGGTAGATTAATATTTAGCAAAAAATATACAAATTCTCGTTTTCGTGCGGACGGGTGATTTTTTCAACCCGCTGCACGCCGACGTCACAGTAGATATATTGCAAGCAGTAGTTGGACTTCATACTAAAGGTCGAAACGCGAGCTATACCTACGCAGCTCGTACGTGGGGTGATCGTGGGGTGAAGACCGTTGCGACTGTGCCGCGGTGACGAACGCAGTGTATTGGATTTTTTAATTATGACGACTAGGAAAAAAGTTATTATTTTTATAAAGTTTGATTAATATTTTGTATTCTAAAGGCATAATTTAATAAATAAATATATAAATAAATGCTTAAATGATAAAATTGTGTAAATAGGTAAATGACGTAAACGTTAATATAATATTATTAAATAATTATTTATTAACTTCTTCATTTAGGTTGTTTTCTTTGATTATTATGTAATACATAGATTTAAATCTTATGACATGTATGTTTTGTATACCTGTATTTTAAGGTAATAAAGAAGTTACGTAAAGAAGTTGTTTGAATTTAACAACATTATTGTGTTGCTCATACTTTAATGTATTTGAATAAAAAAAGTAAAGAGCCAGCTGATATCAATATACCTATCCAGATTTTTTTATTAAACTACTAGCGAACCCGGTCAATCTCAATTTGTTTTTTGTTGTTCCTTCCCTACATGCCAAGTCAGGGTCAATTTTTTATCGTCTATTCTATAGTGTGGGGGTATCGTTATCGGTATTTTTGTACATTACATAAGGGGTTAAAGTGCTAACATAATCTACGGAACCCTACACTGCGCGTGGCCCGACACGCACTTGACCGATTTTTTATTATTTGGTCACCTAGTGTGGTGCTAATAGATAGATGGCATCACCAAAATAAATATATGAAGGTCCTTCAAGATCATTGACTAGTATCAACCTTATTTAAATCTACCAATCAAAAAACAACACGCATTTTATTGATCACTTCCTATTTTACTACAATTTACAAAGTATTTTATTTGTTTATTTAAAAAAAAGTATATTTACAATCACATAACTGGATCACATAAAATGGAAACACAAAGTTGGCAAATGTAATTAAAATGCTGGAGGCAGGCAGCCCTATCACATGTTTACGGAGCGCGCGGCTGTAGGTATTTATTTCAAAAATATGGCCGAGTTATTATACTGCTTGTAATATATCTACTGTGCCGACGTAAAACAAATGGACCATTTTACCAGACTAATGGTATACTTACACATACTTGTGTATGTGAGCAAGGACGAGACCTTGGATAACTATTTGCGTTTACGACAGTGGTATGGCCTAGTTCCAAAACCGTAAACTTAGGATATGATTTCGTGGGCAAAGCAACGAGAGTTCCAAAACCAGAAATCAAAATGTTTGTTTGTTTGATTAATTGAACGCGCTATTCTCAAGAACTACTGGTTCGATTTGAAAATTTCTTTCAGTGTTAGATAGCCCACATATCGAGGAAGGCTATAGGCTATATATTATTCCCGTATCCTTACTGGAACGAGAACCACGCGGGTGAAACCGCACGGCGTCAGCTAGTTAACAAATAACCAAATAATATTTAACTTTATTAGGCTACCAGCTGTTTCAGATTGTAATCAGTTTTTCTTCTAGTAAGTTCCGAGTTTCATTAAAAATATTATTGGGCTTTTAATTTGTTTTTTTTTTCAAAGAAATTCTCATTAGCTGTTGAAATGTTGGTGGTGTTAATATACCGGTTCTATTAATATTAAATGTGAACGATGCCTCTTGGAAGTCCCTAAAAAGCCCTATGACCTACAGTGGACGTCCATCGGGTGATATGACGATGATGATGATAATGATGACGATGATGAGATGATGATGATGATGATGATGATGATGATGTTGATGAAAGGTGGAGAAAAGATATCTGAATGAGTTCAAGTGCTTGAACTTAGTGTCGTCAATCTCTAGGGTATCATTAAAAAAAAATAAAAGAATCAGCCATTAAGCGAAGTTTCTCAAGAAGCATTCAGTATTGTCCTCAAGAAGTTTGCACTTGAGACATAAATTCTAAGAGGGAAGAATAAATCGAGAACTAACAAGCGAATGCAGATTTTGTATAGTCGTCATAACAATGGACTGTTTCACTTGACTTTTTCAACAAAATGTTTTCTATTTTTATACAACGACAAACTTTTAAACAATGTCAAACTTAATTTTCAATATATTCGTACATTATAACACAAAAATTCATATACTCGTTCACTTAATGCGCTTCATATGTAAAATAATGTAATTTTTATAACTAACTGCTAAATAATTATAATTAAGCGTGTTTCTTAATAATTTCAAGGCAAAGATTTATAGCACATAGATAGTGTGTAGTCGCAGATGCGTAAGCTGTTTTATGTGCCCCGAAATGGGAGCCCTTGACGTATTGCTACACTTCAATAAGTACGCCTGTGTGCGTGTCGGCAAGTTAAATTAACTTAGCTCTTATGCTCACACAGTCAAAGTAGTGGCTTACGTTTGGAGTGAAAAATTGTTAGGTGTTGCGGGTCCATAGGTTATTAGTCTTAGGTTTGTTTAACGCAGGCTTATACAAAAAACACATTTTGCTCCTAGCGGATGGCCCGCGGTTTTACCCCCGTACTTCCCGTTCCTGTAGAATTAAATAAAATAGCTTATGTTTCTCAATAAAAGGATAGCTTTCTAATAGTGAAAGAATTTATAGATCGCATGAATAGTTTTTCAGTTCAATCGTTTAAACAAACATATAAACAAATCTTGTCTCTATATAATGTTAGTTTAAATAGAGAAAATCTAAATAATATTAATTGTCAAACCATATATTTTTTTAATATTACAGGATAAACGCTTAAAAATAAAAATGACTCTTACGACTATTTTTGTCCATACTAATATTATGAATGTGAAGTCTGTCTGTCTGTTTGTTCCTACCTTTTCACGCCTAAACGGCAGAATTTGGAGAAAATCTTAATATCTAAATCACGAAATCACGAATACCACTTGACGTACAAAGATGAAATTTAGCAGGGAGGTAGTCTACAGTTAGTAGACGTCCGCTAAAACGGCTTTGTAAAGAGGCCCAGATTAAGGAGGTCTAAGGGCGGACGAAGTCGCGAGCGTCCGATAATACGGCATAGAAATAAATTGGACCTTGGAGCAGAACAAAGGCTTTTAGTCCCAGAAAATCCGTGGTTACCGTGGGATTAGTAAAAACTGAATTTCATGCAGACAAAGTACCTACTAGCGTTCGCTAGTAAGATTTATAAAATACTCGTAAAAATCTATTTTTAATTAAACGGCTTTGAAGGAAGTTCATTAGCAATCACTGGAAACTATCAAACATAGTATACGACAATTTATAAGATAGTTAACTTCTGCCAGTAGCAGAAAGCAAACAGGAGGAGTGCAGCACTAATTATGTGCAAACTGACTGAGAGTTCGTATTCGTAACAGACAGACAGTATACATAGTTAGCGTGTGATTAAAACTGTAGATTGAGTTTCATGAAATTGTTAAACTTAAGTTTAAACTGTCGTGAGTGTTTTTTATAATAGATAAGTTTATAGTTCAACTAGCGGACGCCCGCGACTTAGTCCGCGTGGAATTTAGGTTTTCACAAATCCCTCGGGAACCATGGATTTTTCCGGGATAAAAAGTATCTATCTAGACTATGTGTTATTCCAGGCTATAATATATCTTAATACTAAATTTCAGCTAATTTGGTTCAGTAGTTGAGGCGTGAAAGAGTAACAAACATTCATATAATCAAAATCATCAGTTTTAGCAAATCTAAAAAAAACCATGGATTTTTTCGAGATTAAAAGTAGGCTATGTGTTAATCCAGAGTAAAATCTATTTCCATTCCAAATTTCAGCTAAATAGCTTCAGTACTAGCGGCGTTATAGAGTAACAAACATCCAAACATACATTCAAGTATCCATACAAACTTTCGCGTTTATAATATTAGTAGGAAGTAGGTTACATAGTTCAATTCAATATTTGATAACGGGAAGTGACGTGATATGACCTCTACCTTCGACTCGGAAGGCGTACATTCGAATCCGGTCCAGGGCATGTAACTCCAACTTCTTAGTTATGTGCATTTTAAAAAATAAAATTTCACGTGTCTCAAACGGTGAAGGAAAAACATCGCGAGGAAACTTGCATACCTGCATCTTAATTCTCTATGTGTGTGAAGTCTGCCAATCCGCATTGGGCCAGCTAGTAGACTATGGGACTAATGGTTTTAATTATAATGTAACTAAAATGTTTTTTTTTTAAGTTTAAAACATTTTTTAATGAGTAAATTGACAAAATGCGTATTCTTGAAAGGTAAAAAGACATGAATTCTAGAAGTAGTATTATAGAAGTAGGTATTATATTCGTTCTAATATTGGCAGTTACGAACAGAAATTGTCTATTCTTAAGCGAAGTTTCTCAAGCCTCACTAACACAAAAGCGTCCACTTATGACGAGAGTCGTACGATAAAAGAAAGGCGAAGGCTTAACTGAAGTACTGAATTCTTATTATTCTTTCGTTGAAGGTAGTTTTTGATTTCTTTACATTTTTTGATTTTGTATTTAGACAATTCATACTTTATTCGCTGGATGCTCGCGGTCTCGAGCATCCAGCGGCTCCCTGTAACCCGCTTGTCATTTCTGATTCGATCACGCAGAGAAACCTCAAGCATAGCTCGCCCCATCGCCTGCTGCTTTATGAGGGCCACAGTTAGTGACCAGGTCTCGGATCCGTGAAAGTCATCACCTCTAAGAATAGAGGGATTAGGCTAACAGTCTACCATGCTGTCCAATGCGGATTGACACGTAGAGAATTGAGAAAACTCTTAGGTATGCAGATTTCCTCACAATCTTTTAAAATCATTTATAAACGTCATGTTTAAGATTTAAATAAAATAATGATGATTCACAGAAATCAATTTGTTAATAAGAGCTACAAATTACTCGATTCATAAACAGATGGAAATGTCTTGAATGGTTCGATTGTTAGCGGTTCTATTGAAATAATTGGTAGCTTCGTAGCAACAATTCTCATTTTCACGTCCATTCCACGAAGCCTTCATTTATCATTTTGCGAATAACATCAAAAAGCACCAGCGAAACGGGCAAAGGATGCCGTGACGGATTACACTCTATTTCGGAAATGGCACGGTAAACTTAACACCTTATTAAACGGCACGTGGGTTTTTTGCTAATTGCAGTTACATTTCAGCTTAATGACTATGAACGTGCCAACGATAAAAGCAAAAGCTCATTCACACCCACCGTTGTAATTAAAGGTGGTTTTATTATTCGTGCCTGAGTGTTTAGAATGTGCGATGGATTTTATTTGGAAAATGTGTTTTGGATGGATTTTCCCTGTTTAGTGATTCGGTTCGTTAATTTTGGCAATTTTCATATCATGTCACTCTGTTATGTTATGGTATGGTCTTCACGAATAGATTTAGAATTGATAGATACTTATATTTTATTTTTAACTTAAATTAGTTTTTATTTATTCTTTACAAGTTAGCCCTTGACTACAATCACACCTGATGGTAAGTGATGATGCAGTCTAAGATGGAAGCGGGCTAACTTGTTAGGAGGAGGATGAAAATCCACACCCCTTTCGACACGACATTGTGCCGGAACGCTAAATCACTTAACGGTACGTCTTTGTCGGTAGAGTGGTAACTAGCCACGGCCGAAGCCTCCCACTAGCCAGACCTGGACCAATTAAGAAAACCTCAATCGGCCCAGCCGGGGATCGAACCCAGGACCTCCGTCTTGTAAATCTACCGCGCATACCACTGCGCCACGAAGGCCGTCAAAGGCCGTTTGGAAGGCTACAATACACTCGTACTATTCAGGAAAAACCTGGCTGAGTTTGTTGTGGGCTCTTCTCAGACCAAGGCGCCTTTACAACCCTCGCAACTTTAATTTTAAGTTTTCAACTAAGTAATAATCACCAATAACTTTAATAAAATTACCTACCTGACATTTCGAAAGCGCTTTGTAAAATAAGCCTAATTGAAAAAAGTAAATGAATATTGAATATATTGACTACTTCCTGTGCATATTAATATTATATTTGTGAAACAACACAAAATACGAAAGAAAGAATATTTCATTCTTTGAATCTCTCACTGATTAAAGGCCACAAAAGAATGAACGCATACAACTAGATTCAAGTACTCTCCATATCAAAAGTCGAGAAATAATGAAGTAACGCCGTTGTTGCAGGGCTGGCAGCCATTTTTAGAACATTGTTTAGGTTAGTTAAACTAACAATCGGTCTTTAAGTACGTCTGTCTCTAGCAAAATGCTGTGAATGGAATCATCCAGGATACTAGTCAATACTGATACCTAATATTTGAGCTTTTCTTATTATTTTTTATCTGAAAAGAGTGACATATATCTAGGGATGAATTTGTCAAGCACAGGTATAAGAAGAATCAGATTTCATTCTTGAAGAATTCCAGGATTTTTAGTTATTGATCGCTTTCAACAAACGCCAACGTTTCAAATACTAAAATTGTATGTGGATGACATTCGTTCTCGATAGATCACTCAACCTCTTAACCAGATGTGACATTCCCATATATTTTTAGTTTACGTAGCGTTGCGTTAATAGAAAGAGAATCGATATGTAACATGGCTAGAGGCTTGGGCAACCCTAGCCAACGCGTCGCCGATCTCACGACGTTGTCCCCTCGAGAATGGGAATTGTGGGAACGGAGAATAATCTAGTTCTTTCAATTTCCTTTGTAAGGACATCCACGATATCTTTTGTGTTAGACAATTATCTTTTGCGGAGCGTAAAAACGTATTTAAAGACGACAAAGGCACCGATGTACCGTCTGTTCTTAATTAGCTGTTTGAGATCTGTTGCTTGCAGTTAGGTATTAAAAACAATAGATTTATACATTAGATGTGCCAGGAAGAGAATTTTCTTTGATACTGTAACCAGACCACCATCACACTAATAAAGTATGTTTGAATGTGTGTTTGAAGTGTGTACGTTTGTTACTCCTTCACGCCGCAACTACTGCATTGATTTGGATGAAATTTGGAATGGAGATAGATTATACCATGGATTAACAGATCGGGGAACTTTTTTTTACCGTAACATTCAAGATTTTTCCAAAAAAAAATTGAATTTAAAGTGAAAAAATTTGCAATCGTCTGTAAATCTATACTAATATTACAAAGAGATTGTTTGATTGAACAAGCTAATCTTAAAAACTTATGGTCCGATTTGAAAAATTGTTTCAGTGTTAGATTTGTTAAGGAAGGCTATAGGCTGTATAATATAACTGTATTCCTACGGGAACGTGAACCACGCGGCGTCCGGTTCGTACGAAGCGGATCTGTAGACACATCCCACCAGCCTGAGAGGTTTTGCTGAACAATTCTTAGAAGAAAAGTGTTCCATAGCCCGATCCAGGATTCGAACCCAGGACCTCGTGATCTAAAGCTACATACGCTAATCACTAGACTAACGGAACATAAGATTTTAGTAACGAAAAATGTAATAGTAAGTATGCAATTTCTATGCCTAGTGGCCAAGTAAAGTAAGTTAGTAACTTAGGTTAATAAACATACACTGTATTCTGAGGTTAGTAAGTAGGTCTACTCATAGAAATTGCATAGGTACTTACTATTAAATTTTAAAGTAGTTTAAATGCGATTATGAGAAGTGCCTTTTAATTTCCTCGATAGTTTTCCAAGTACACTGTAACTTTGAAATAGAATTTTTAATCAACTCCCACGGATATTTAAATTTAAAATCGTCCTTGGTTTGTGGAGTGCGCAAAATGAGCTCTGTTACAATAGTCTCATTTGATTGGGTATTCTCCCCACTGTAAGAATATTTTAGGCAAATTTACGCGGTATTATCTTAGGGATTCTGATTATGAATGTATTAAATTATAACGATCCTATTCAGACTTACCACGAAATAATTTTGATTCTCTTGAGATTTGTTTGTAAAACGAAGAATATAATATTGAATATTTGAAGCTTTTTATATGGATGAGTCACCATATAAACAAATTAGGGTTAGTTATATTACGGCTAAACTCATCTGATGAAATTAAGACTACTTAAGTATTCAAGAATAGTATAAACAGTAACATATATCAACTTTTATCCTGATGTTCTAACGGGAACGGAATCTACGCAAGTAAAACCGTGGGGCACTGTTAGTAGATTTAAAAATGGATGGATGGAACAAATAGTACATATTCTGTCCGTTTCTATATACAAAAAATGGAAAAGTATACCTTTATTAGATAAACGTCATGTATATAGGTACAGTAATCTCCTATTCGTACGGAAAAGCCATATAATTCGTAAAGCATTGGCGCACTTTGTCTTGAAGGTTGAAAGCTTTCTCTTATAATGAGCGGATTTCAGGAATTAAGCCCATTTTCTACTCTGAAGTTGAACAATTATAATAACTGTAACGTCGGTGTCGCCTATATTATATAAAAAGTAATAATTACTTAGTACCACTTTTAGAATTACTTTATTCCAAAATTTCTTTGCTTGAATGTTGATTGGGTTACTAGGTTTAAACCCAGAAACAGGCAGTTATATTTAAGGCTGACTGACGAAGCCAAACAGAGCAAGCTTTATTCTTGGTCTGTCAATTGAGAGAGAGATGGATATCTTAATAATCCATGGATTCAACGGGTCCGTCGTGTGGTAGAGAGAAAATCTCCAAGCCCCGGACTTGTAACCAATGGGTGTAGGGTTAAGGACGTCCTGGACTGTTAACTAATACTCCCCTTCTCTGCTCGGGTTGTTCTCCCTGCCTAACCCAATTTTGGTAAGATGCTACTAGAGCAAATTTGGTTAGGTACTAATATTGATTTAGCTGGTAATCCTCTCGCATCTACTCCTGAATTTATTTCGTTTATAAAAAAGGAAAATGTGTAGTCTAGATCTTGAAATAGATTTAAGAATCCTCTGAGATTTAATAATGTTTTTCATACGTATCCATTATTAAAGTTCAATAGGGCTTACTTGTGGACATTGATATTGAGCTACATAAACGAAGTTAATTTGTCTTTATTAATAGTAAATCCTTTTTGAGCTTTAGCTCCTAAAAGTGTTATAGCTTCACATATAATTTAAGTAGACAAAAGTGGCATCAAATGGTCCGTCCGTTGACGCTTGTCCGCCGTTCTCTCTGATTGGCTAACGCACTACCGTGCGTCTCAATATCAATAAAACAGTACGTAAGTTAGTATACTAAAGTTAAAAAAAATGTGAAACTTACGTGTACACGACTTTGGCTCGTCACTCTTATCTCCACAATCATCCTCGCCGTTACAGTACTTATCCAGAGATATACACTGCCCTGTATCACACAGGAGCTCACTCAACCTACACGGAGTGTCTATATTCTGCGGTGTTTTCACTTTCTTCACAGGCATAACTACACTTATATCGGAGTCTAAATTGTCCTCATTAAAGTCTTCGATTAAGTCCTGAGGAGTGCAAAGTTTCAGAGATAACAACACTATCATGAACAGTAAAGTTCTGTTGTTCGATATATCATAATAGCCCTTTAGGAAACACATTTTTAGTTCATGGGCGGTGGGTTTTTGTCACAACATGATGTTTACTGCACTTAATTCCACTCGATACCTGGAACAATACAAACGTAATATTTAATAATAATTATTATTATTTTTATTTAATTAAATTATTTTTATTTGATTATTAGTATTCTCACGGGAACGGGAATGGCGGGTGAAACTGCGAAGCGTTGAATAGTAAAAAATATAAAATGACAAGATAACAACTGACTGATTGACAAAATATCAACGTCCAGCTGAAAGTTATTTCCTGTGATTTGCAGAGTAAAAGCTTCATGCATGGAAGGTGTCAAATATGTCACTCTCTAAACTTAAAGCTAAAAACTATACTCACTTACAAAAGTAAGAGAGTATAGTTTTAACTTGAAATCCGGAAAAAAAAGGTTGACATCAAAAGTAGATTTAAAGAAGCAAAACACAATTGTTGATTGGGAACCTAAAAGATTTATCAATTTCCATTAAGAATCTTACCAATAAACTCTCGAGTGGTAGAAAATAACCTTGAGTGAAGTCCCGGACTTGTGACTGTTGTTGTAGGGTTAAATACATCTTTTAAAACTAGTTTACACTCCACTTCTCCACTCAAGTCATTTTCCTCGCCTATCCCAAACTAATCCATAAAGAACACACTCATTATCTATACTTATAATAAATCTGTAGAGAGGTCAATTCTGTACAAGAAATATATTTCCAAAATAACTATCAGGGGGTGATTAGTGATCAATACTGATGCCAAAAATGCAATCAGTAAAATTTTTGTCTGTCTGTCTGTCTGTCTGTCTGTATGTTCTTTATAGAAACAAAAACTACTGGACGGATTTTAACGAAACTTGGTACAATTATTCAACATACTTCTGGGCAGGTTATAGTATACTTTTCATTACGCTACGATCAATAGGAGCAGAGCTGTGAAGAGAGATTAGAATACTAATTCATGCTTTAAGGACTTTAAGGATTATAAGGAGTATTTGTGTAACGGTTGCCGCGCTCGACGCGACTCGCGGTGGGAGAAATAAATAAAGAAGTGCAGCCTTAATGAGTAGGGTAGGGGTACGGTAGGGGTAGGGTAGGGGTAGTGTAGGGTAGGGGTAGGGCAGGGGTAGGGTAGGGATAGGGTAGGGGTAGGGTAGTGGTAGGGTAGGGGTAGGGTTGGGATAGGGTAGGGTAGGGGTAGGGTAGAGGTAGGTTAGGGTAGGTTAGGATAGGGGTAGTTGAAAGTTTACAATGACTTTCACGCGGACGAAATCGCGGGCGTCCGCTAGTATATAGATATAAATACAGTTTTTAACTTAAGCATTTGGTGGTGGTAGTTTACATGAGAGTATTGGTGTTGATGTGTTTATTAAAAAAAATCAAAAAAGTTTTTACAGAATTCATTTATTTCAAAATCAAAAGTCAGAGGCTCCGCTACTAATAAATAATATATACACCTTGGATGACAAATTATAACGACGTCAGTGAGTCGACCCAAAAACAATTAAACATAATTAATCCATATTAATCTCACAACAACTGAGGCACGGTAAAGCTGGGTCGTTTAAAATTAACTTTTCCATTAAGCCTATTGCACCGCCGCCGGAGGGATGTGTCCCTGCTGTGTTTACGTGGAGTGATATTATTTTTTTAATATGGAAAATTATGGTTAGAGTTTAGTATAGTAAGGTTAATATTTACAAGTTTAATTTCAAAAGAAAACATTTTCAAATAAAATACACCATCCAATCGTATAATTTATAAAAGGTAGCTTCACGCGACATCGCGTGGTATGACAATAAACGAGTTTTCTTTTGTTTTGAAATTATTTATTTTTCTTAAACTGTTTTCAACATTTTTTCAGAATATATATATATATATATATATATATATATATATATATATATACTATCCCTTATATACATGAAATCTCAAAATTATTTCAGTGTAAAATATTCGTACTTTCTAAAGATTGAACCTTAAATTAAACCTGAACAAAGGATCGTCAAAATTATCTGGTAGTAGAAGAAAATTTTGCCGGTTCATTGATTCGCACATAATTTCAGACGTTTATGGTTACGCCCTTGAATAAGATGAAACCTAACTGAAATTTAGATAGACGGGTGAAATATTTTATTAATAAATACTTTTATGTACGTAGCTAAGTACCGGACACTGGCAATCCGTTCGAGCAAGTCATAATTTTTTGTTTTAAATCATCTCTGCATATATCCTTTCTAATGGATAGGGGTAAGGTAGGGGTAGAGTAGAGGTAGGGTAGGGGTAGGGTAGGGTAGGGGTAGGGGTAGGGTAGGGTAGGGTAGGGTAGGGGTAGTTGAAAGTTTACATCGAGTTTCAAGCGAACGAAGTCGCTGGCGTCCGTTATATATACATTAGGAGTATACTAATAGTAAAGCGATTTTGTAAACGTAATATTGGGGTTATTACTTTCAGAGCTACATTTATTTAAAGCTACAGGGATTTACTGCCACGTATCGCTCAAAAACGCCCCATACATAATGGCACGAATGAATGACGCCATCGATCTTATTGACCGTTAGATTTGTATGGGCGTTCAAACAAAATTACAGATACCTTTGTTAATTGTGCGATTATGTTTACACTTTATAATAAGATAAAAATCCTCATTACCTATAGGTTCATAAAAATAGGCATTTGTCAGACTTCTATAACATGTCACTGCAAAAATTACTACTGTAGAAAAACCAACACGTTTTTGTACTTGACGGAAACAAATGTAAGGTAGTCTTATAATTTGAAAAGTGTAATATTCAACCCATATTATCTTTAATTGGTTTGTACAAGGCATTATATTATAATAAAAAACCGTTTAAGTGATAATTGATGTCCCTCAAACTAGACCGACTATTTAGAAATTATAAAGTCTAAAATTGATTTAACCATAAAACAAACTCAATAAAAAGAAATGTTACATGATTATCGACCAGAAAGTTCATCAAAATAAAAAACTGTAAAAGAAAATAAAACCTTTACATATTTTTATGATATGGGTTAGAATAGCTTATATTCCTCAATACAACGCTAGCAATCAACTTTACGACAAACATAAATCAACCCTACAAAAGCGTATATTAAATTTCTTTATCCACACACTATCAACTAGTTACAGGTGTGCAGTATTATTTATGGTCAACACATGTCGCCAAGGGCTGAATGGATTGCGCCACGTCAGCTCTTACGGGGTCGATTGTACCACCCCTTGGCTGTTAATGTTTGTGTAAACATTACACGGTTTGATTTGTTCTTGTAATATCAACTAGTGTGCTCGATACACGAGTATGTGGGCAATATTGTGATGTAGTTCTGTTTTGTATACATTTGCGAAGCTAGGGTTAGAAAGCATATATCTCGTAACCAAATCTGTGGTTACCATTTGTTTTAAAAATACAGTGCTAATAGATTTCAAGATATAAAAAGAAACGGAAAATTATGAAAGATAATAAAAAAATAAGGTACATATTACTGGTATGGTCCTGGTGCTCAAAGATTGCTTTTCTGACAGGTCGTGAAAGAATGGGACCAACATGCCTCGTTTTCTGTCTCATCACTACACAGACAAACAGTTGGCATAACCTTGAAACAGCGCAGTTCAACAACTTTGTACGCTAGTTCGAAGTTACATCGCCCATTTGATCATGACCTGTCAGAAACGGAATCTCTGAGCGACTAGACTTTACTTGAAAAATTTTATAGTTAATCAACGGTAGGACCCTATAAATTGTGATTGTCTTACGGCCAGTTTCTTCATCGCAAGTAACAGTCAAAGTAACGTCATAAACGGTAAAGTCTTCTTTACTACTTACTACTTTTACTCTTACTTTAGCTTTACATGATGAAACTGGCTGTTAGACTTGTAAACTTAGAAGGTTGATTTATTCATGTCTTTAAAGGTATGTAAAATTGAGTATATTATATGGTTTTAATTTCGTCTGGATACCTCCCGCGTAAAAATCTGTCCCAGTAGATATGTGCTCTACCTCCAATTCCGGAGGGTGTAGGTTCGAATCCGGTTCGGGGTATGCACCTCCAACTTTTCAGTTATGTGTATTTTATGAAATTAAATATCACGTGTCTTAAATGAAGGACATCGTGAGGAAACCTGTCAATTTTCTTAATTCTCTGCGTATTTGAACCCTTTGTGTAGTTTGCCGATACGCATTGAGCCAACGTGGTGGACTATTGGCCTAAGCCCTCTCATTCTCGGAGGAGACTCGAGCTCAGCAGTGAGCCGACTATGGGTTGATAATGATGACGTCCCGCGTTCCTGAGATTCAGGATCTTAACAGCCAGACATATAAGGACAATAAAGTTATCCTACAGGGGTTCCGCCTATTAATCTTCTAACGTAAGGAACCCTTAAAACACCGAACGTTGCACAGTCGACCAGACATTGGTATTTAATAGGATTTGATTCGAAACTAGAAAATATGTTATGTTACGTATACGTATACGTTTGACGGCCTCCGTGGCGCAGTGGTATGCGCTGTGGATATATTTACAAGACGGAGGTCCTGGGTTCGATCCCCGGCTGGGCCGATTGAGGTTTTCTTAATTGGTCCAGGTCTGGCTGGTGGGAGGCTTCGGCCGTGGCTAGTTACCACCCTACCGACAAAGACCGATTTAGCGTTCCGGTACGATGTCGTGTAGAAACCGAAAGGAATGTGGATTTTCATCCTCCTCCTAACAAGTTAGCCCACTTCCATCTTAGACTGCATCATCACTTACCATCAGGTGAGATTGTAGTCAAGGGCTAACTTGTAAAGAATAAAAAAAAAATAATAATAAAAAATAAAATAAGTACGATACAAAAGCCGTTCATGCATCGTAACAGTGCGGAAAACCTATCCGAGTTATCCATTCAGAATGCAAACGTCAAACTATCCCGACGGTTTTACATTTCAACGTATTATCTGCGTCGCTTTTATGATAGAATTGCAAATTTAAACCCTTTGTAAGCACTTTGCATTTGGAAACACAAATTCGCTTTTACGGTAATTTGCATGTTGCTGTGTCGCAGTTGTGGTGACTTCCGAAATGCGCTGGAATTGTACACATTGCGAGTCCTATTAATATTATATTGTGCAAACACCATCACTTCGGAGTTCCTTTGTTGACGTGACGACGTCTTATAATTCGACGGAGCCTGCACAATCGAAAAAAGATGACGTCATGCGTCCTTCCCTCGCTCTAAGGTTTCCAACTTTTTTTACAAGAAATATAACATTCTGTACTATGCAGATTAATTAACAGTATTTTAGAAAAAACAAACAATATTTTATTTATTTATTGTTTTAAATACGTTAATTAAAATTTTCTTTTGAAAAATGCAACCATACCATCAGTATTTTCTGACGTTGTCACGTATAACTATCGTCAGTAAACCGTCTTTACAGACAACCGATTTTTTTTAAATAGTACGTAAGACGATTATGGTTATAGACGGAGAGCCAGCCAGACTTTCGTCATTTTATAAAGGCTGAAAGTTTGTCAGCTCATGCTCCTACTACAAATGAGTACTGTAACCAAATACGGAGTTTGGACTATAGTGGCTTTGGGAGCAGGTATCAAGGATCCAAACTTCAACCACTTAAGTATAAAGTATATTTTTTTTTTATTTTAGTCCGCATAATATGACAAATGATATCCCCATTCGTCAGACACTTGGCTTCATGGCAACCCTTCGCTAGAGACTCACTTCACTTCTAGAGTCGCTCGTATAGGTGGGAATATAACTTGTTTATTGCTGCTGATAAAAGTATATTTTTTATTACATAATACTTTCAGACTTTTTATAGTAACTACTAGTGTCTTCTGTATTTTTCAAATTAGACTTCTCTAAATCTGTGAGGCATGGGGTGTAAAACTACCGATTTACCAATATTCTTCTTGAGTATTTCTTTTCGATAAATTTTATAGTTGTTCAGAGAGCAAATTATGCAGCAGTTGGTCCACGTTGGAGACGATCATTAACATCTTATAATGATGGTCATTATAAAGATAAATGAACCTTTTACCCGTCAGCTCATGTCATGTCAAGGAGCAACTTGGTGGGTTCAATTTCCAAGAGAGAAAAGGCCATTGCCGAAAAGTAGGTTGTAAATGATGTTAATACTAGCTGACGCCTCGCGGTTTCACCCGCGTGGTTTCTGTTCCCGTAAGGATACGGGGATAATATATAGCCTGTAGCCTTCCTCGATAAATGGGCTATCTAAAACTGAAAGAATTTTTCAAATTGGACCAGTAATTCTTGAGATTAGCGCGTTCAATCAAACAAACAAACTCTTCAGCTTTATAATCAAACTCTTCAGCTTTATAATATTAGCTTCCTCTTAAATTGGTAACTATAATACCAATTTAAGAGGAAGCTAAAACACAATATAGGTAATATGTCCTGGTGCATATTATGCTAGCTTCATAATCACATTGTTAACAAAACAAGATCGGAATAGCAATTTTAAGGACTGGCACCATACGTGTATGTCCATAATTCAAAGTAAACAACCCAAGTAATTGAAAAACAATAATTCACTTAGCGAAATACCGAAAAAGCATCCTTTCGATGTAATTTCCTTTTAAAAATTTATTCAGATTGAACACAGAAAGGTAACAATTTGTATAATAAATCAGGAGATTTATTTTTCGCCCAAATGGACGCTCGACTTTAAAGAGATAATTTGTTGGACAGTGAAAATTAATGATAAAATAATTAGTGATAATGATCCTGCGTTGATCATTATCACTAATTATTCAATCATTACGCGGAATCTGTCCACAATAAAAAACGTTCTGTTTTTAATGTACCAGATCTTCGAAAAAGTGTCGCCATTTGAATTCAATTCATCTTGCTGGAAAGACAAATTGACTTTCCATTAAACATTCGGGGCCATTAGCGTGAAAAATCTTGCGGATTACTTTATATTATTGACTAGTAGACGCCGCGCGGTTTCATCCGCGTGATTCCGTTCCCAAATACGAGGATACAATAGCCTTCCTCGTTAAATGCGCTATCTAACACTGAAAGAATTTTTCAAATCGGACCAGTAGTTTCTTCGCGAAGATTAGCGCGTTCAAACAAACAAATAAAAAAACTCTTC
This sequence comes from Bicyclus anynana, assembly GCF_947172395.1. NCBI lineage: Eukaryota > Metazoa > Arthropoda > Insecta > Lepidoptera > Nymphalidae > Bicyclus > Bicyclus anynana. The sequence goes on along the minus strand of NC_069096.1, from coordinate 6,545,573 downwards.
GGCTTTATAATATTAGTATAGATAAGTATACTGTAAAAAGGGTATATTTAAATGTATTATTTTTTAAAATAAAAAATGTAAAAATCACGTTAAAGTAAAAATAATGCCTTTTTTATAAAAAAAAAATAATGATAAATAATGTCAATGATTTAAAAAAAAACTTATTTAATTTTTGGATTTTATATTGCTTCTTTTGTGTTTATTATAATAAAGCTTTTCTATACACCTAATTATATTTGACAAGCGACGCATATTTATTTATTAATAAGAGGTAAGGTACAAAAAATAAAGCATTGTTATAATTCATTACTCAGTCCCATATATCATTTTTACAACTAGGTACAGAACAAAAGGGAACAAACAACAACGCAGTGTAGTTTTAAATTATGAAAAACAATACACTTCTAGGCGCAACGCCGTCGGGTAATATCCTTTGTAACATTCCGTGTACAATGAAATTGCAGGCGTTGTTCCATATTATAATAATACGGTACAATATAAAATGAAATCCCCATACATATAGTGCTCATATGGGCTCTGCAGCATCCGGTTTGTTCACAGGGAAAATTCCACCTTTTTATTGCAACATTGTTTATTAAAAGTAACTTATGCTATACTGCCCACCAACCCGCGTTGAAGCAGTATAGTGGAGGTAGCGTCTTTATCTCCTTTCCTATAATGAATGGGGCCTTAAAGTATAGTCCTTTTTCATATAGTGCTCATATGGGCTCTGCAGCATCCGGTTTGTTCACAGGGAAAATTCCACCTTTTTATTGCAACATTGTTTATGAAAAGTAACTTATGCTATACTGCCCACCAACCCGCGTTGAAGCAGTATAGTGGAGGTAGCGTCTTTATCTCCTTTCCTATAATGAATGGGGCCTTAAAGTATAGTCCTTTTCCATATAGTGCTCATATGGGCTCTGCAGCATCCGGTTTGTTCACATGGAAAATTCCACCTTTTTATTGGAACATTGTTTATGAAAAGTAACTTATGCTATACTGCCCACTAACCCGCGTTGAAGCAGTATAGCGGAGGTAGCGTCTATTATATCCTTTCCTATAACGAACGGGGCCTTAAAGTATAGTCCTTTTAATGAAAGAAGTCCTCCAGACGCAGCGCAAATGTCTTTATATATATATATATATATATATACAAAGTGGTGCCAGGAATACGACCTTAAATTAATACACGATCGCTAACAGTCAATCAAAATACGATTAGGTGATTAAATTAATTATTGTATAATAAATAAAAAAACTAAATTTTCAAACAAAATAAATTCGGAAATAATCTAAAAAATTCACAACATCCTTTATAATAATATAAAACTAACCTCAAGTGACCTGTAGGTAAAAGCGGCAACATCGCGTCTCCTAGTTTTTGGTTATTTGGCGGTCCGTTTGTAGTGCGTAAAATTCTTTCATGCAACTCGTAGGTACTTATCTACATAAAAATCATCACGCCGGGCGGAAGCGCCAAAATTGAATTAATTTGTATTTTGTACGCCGCACGAGACGAGTAGATACCTATTGTTCTTGTCACTAGATGTCATTGTTACAAATGTTACTAATCAAAACTCAAACATTTTAAACATTATAGGTATAGGTAGGTACTCGTACGTATTTACAGTACCTACTTAGCTTAAATTTTTAAATGCTGGAAATGTCCACCATTGATTAAAATACACATGTTACAACGTCGCGAGATATCGGTATAATACTCAGTAGCAGTATTACCGAAACGTGGCATTATGTTTCAATACCAAAACACACTTCACAATAAAAAAAACTACACAAATCACAAGAAATGTTTGATTTGTATAAAACAATGCGCAAGGGTAGCAACTGGCTATCACTCACTGAGCCACTATTCAAAAGACGCCGCCCGCGCCGGGAACCAAATCTAGCAAAAACACTAAATGTATTTCTATCCTATTCCCACTTAGTAAATCTTCCAAACACCTACAGTTAGCTAAAAACAAATGATATTGAATGAAAGCCCTTATAGGCCAGGATCCGGTGAATATTTTAACAGTTGATGACTGTCAAGTTAATTTTCCATGAGTAGCTTCGCCTTGATGAGGCGCCCAACTTTTAAATTTTCGAAAATTATTTATTTTGGTAGCTAACAGAGTTACTAGATAACAAAAATGTCTGAGCATAGGAACGAAATAACTGACCACGCTATTTGTAAGACAATATGGCTGATAAGTTGTATAACTATTAATTTATACAACTTTTCAGCCATATTGTCCTACAAATTCAATGTTATTTATGCCTCATCAAGACAAAGCTACTCACATAAAATTAACTTGGTAGTGATCAACTGTAAAAATGTTCCCCGGACCCTGGACTATTAATGCCCAATTGACAACGTCGCAATTTTCGTTTGTTTACATTAAAAATAGGTACAAAATTTGTGATGCCGAATAATTATTGTAGGTAAGTATGGTAAAGATAATAAGAATTTTTATTCTTATGTGCATTAGGTCTAAATTTCAATAGGATTTTTGTTTTTTGTAAGTTACCAATATTTTTTAAAACGCACATTTTAAATTGTTATTTTGGTTTATCAAGGTGAATGACCTAGTGAATTTTCGTGAGGTATTTGTAATACATTTACAGCGTGTTCAAAAATTGTTTAAGTGAAAAAATTATCCTGTGGCTAAACCGCTGCATAGAAATTAATAAATATTGGCGTGCAGACTACTTACACGATACCCCATATGTGGGTGAAATTAAGGTCGTAATCGTTTCACCACTTTGTATATATATTAAATAGCGTTCATTGCCATTATTTATTTATTTATTTTATTAGGAAAATCAAATACTAATACATTAAGTTCGTGCTTATAACTATGTACATTAATAGAGTAAGTATATGCTTAGCCACTTATAGATTCTCACAACGTACACAATTTTTAGTATATGTCATCAAATTCGTTAGCTATAATATGTAGTCGTTCCCAATAATTCTGTTACAATATAATATACCTTCTTAGGAAAATGAGAGTTACCTAATTCGCTCAACATTTTCCGTATAAAACGATACATTTTACGTTATCACTCAAAGAGGTAGGTAGAGGTTATAAAGAATGTAAACTATGCAAATATTATACTAATTCTTTAGAATATTATAAAAGATGCTTAATTAACGAAGAACCTTGTTTTAAATCAGTTATTTAACTTTACGAGTATAACACTTTAATCGTTAATTTTACAGCTGGGGGAAAAAACTTAATCCTACAATTTAATATAAAACTTATCCAGTTTGTTTTTATTATATATGAGGATCAACCTGCAACTAGAATCAAGGTAATTAATAATTTAAAATCTACGAATTAGAAGGAACTTTAAAGTTTCGTGGTTTTAACAACACTTTGACAGAACGACTTTTAGAACTATCTTCAAAAATTAAAGATACGTTTTAAATAAAGAATGACGATTCTATGTAACAGAATCAAACTCAATAATTGCAGTTTCAAACCAACACATACGCAATAGCACTGGTAAGGTCGACAAAATAATTTAGAGGGTAGAAAGTGACAGTTTTTGTCGCTCTAGATGGCCCTATCTCGGAGACATAATTAATTATATTCTCCTCCAGTCTTACTGCAGCGCAACCGACCCTGTTTATTAATGTGGGGCATTATTCAAAAGCAGCCACAGATGAAACTTGGTGCCCGAACATAAAACATTCTTGAATTATATTCATTCCGCTCGTTAAAAAATAGTTGAGGGAAAAACTCGACATTCATGATAGTTGCGTTTCTTTTACCGCTTGGCTTGCGGCTTTGTATTATACAAAGAGAGCTTGCCATAGCTAGACTTACCTCATTTTATGAAGGTGAAAGTTTGACAGCCCTTTATTTGCTTCTATTAAAGCCAATTATAGTTCGAATGGTGGTGGTTTGGAAGATCTCGAGGCTTTTAAATCCTCAATTAACCAAGAATAAAAAGACCGTATTAAATAATATACTGTATTAAATACCGTGTAAAAAAACGTAGTAAATATAAAAAAATGATATTTTATGCGGAATAGCAAAAGGCTTTTCATATTCTGTATAAAATTGCCTGGAATATTCACTAACTTTTAGCTACATTATATAGTTCACATTAAACCAATAACAACGCCATTTTTCATATTCCGTAAAGCCTTAAAATTAATGAAAATCGCAATGTCTAACCTTGATCACTTACGAGAGCAATCGCGATATCACATGACTTAAGAATCATTAACTAATAGCCATGTGGCACATCAATTCTCTTTCAAATCAAATCAAATCAAAATTCATTTATTTCAAGTAGGCTCAGTTTACAAGCACTTTTGACACGTCAGTTGACTATTTGTAAAGATTCTACCACCGATTCGGAAGGCAGGTTCTGCTGAGAAGATACCGGCAAGAAACTTAACAGTTGCTCTTTTGAAAAAGTCATACAGTATTATAATTTACAATTGATAACAATTACAATTTCATATAGATTTATTTCCTGTGTGAAGGTGGAAGCTGATCCAATGGCCTCCAAGCGCTTTTATCTTTAAGGATACGTATATATATTAATGTTTTTTAACACATTGCTTAAAGCTATGCATTGGCAGGTCCATCACAGTCTTGGGGATCTTGTTATAGAAGAGTACACCCAAACCTACAAAAGATTTTTTTACTCTTTGGAGACGATATGCAGAAATAACTAACTTATGCCCGTGTCTAGTAAGACGTCGGTTTAAATCTCCTTTTCGTTTGTACAAATTAATATTTTGTCTTACATAGACTATACTGTTATATATATATATATTGACAGGCTACTGTTAGTATACCTATTTCTTTAAACTTTTGACGAAGGGACTCGCGTGATTTTAATTGATATATTGCTCGAATTGCTCTTTTTTGAAGTACAAATATTTCTACAAACTTTCTACAAAAAAAAGCTTTCTACAAACGCTCACGCTTAGAAAAGTAATAAAATGTATGGGAACGACAGATCCGATCGACAAGTTGATCACGTGACCTGTCATTAGTCAATGTCATTCCCATACATTTTTTAATTTTCGAAGCGTTAGCGTTTGTAGAACTACAACAGGCTACAGGCCGAGGTAAGTCTGACTATCGCAGATTCTCGGTGCATAATGAAAAACTGTGTCAAACTTTGAACTTATTTTGAGATACCTACCTAACGAATTTAATGAGTTTTCGAAAACTAGGTGAGAGGTGTCTGCTTGTTAGCTTCGACGTTTCGCGAATTATTTTTAAACTTGGCATTGAATTCTTTTTCATGATGATGAAAGTGAATAATATATTTTAGTTTACTTTATATTTTCATTTAAATTTTAAAAAATAGCAGTTATAGAGACTGCCGATAGAAGTGAAAATTTTAAACTGCTATAAGCTTATCGGTGACGCGAACGCATGAGATTTCACACATCCAAAAAGTGTCTGGCGACACACTGCGCGTGCTCTATAGTTTGGCAAATTCGTTGATAACACTCCCATGATATGCGGGCGACAGGGGGAGAGACTGCGCAGGTGTGAAATCGTACGTGCGGGGAAGTGACGTGCATCAGTCGTGGGTTTTTCATTCATCGCTACACCAGCATGGAACATCGAGAGTGTTACGAACAAAGTTGCCAAGCTATAGTCATAGGCGTGTTAGTGACGCACTTCCAAATTCAGGTGTACCATAAAGTCCAGCCATTTTTCTCTACTGAGCCAAGTAAGAAAGTATAAAATTTAAAATTTAAAGTGAAAATCGTAACTTTTGGTTTTGAACCAAATCAAATGTAAAACATAAATTTTAAAAATTTCACGGACAAGTTTTAAGTGAAACAACAAACTTAATTAAAAGTGTAATTTGTAAGTACATTCGTGAAAAACTTTGAAGAGAAAGTGAAATATGAAACCTTGAAACAAACTCTGGTCAAGCCTCTCCAGACTCGGGCTGGGCTTTAGTTTATGGTACACCTGAGTTGGGAAGTAAATTACAGTAGAATTACTCGCAAAACTTTTTGAAGTGAAAACATCTATAATCGCGTTGGACATTTTTTGGTGGGGGAAAATCTTATGGATTCGCCTCACCGAAATGCTGCTGCGCGCCTTAAGGTAGCTTTCCGTTCTTGGCGACCGAGACGCGCGACCGCGACTTGCGACTGCGCGACCCACTACTTTATATGGAGCACTAAACAAAGGGGAATGCCCACCGACCCATACAACGTAGGCCCAGGGAACCTAGGTATACCCCAAAAGTATGTGGATATGATAATATGATGTAAAAATAAGGATCTGGTTAAATAATTGGCTCAATAAAAGTATGTTTCTTGAAGAAAAATATTTTTTTTATCACTCTCCTGTGGCAAAATGTTCGCCGGTGTACCAAAGCGGCGAAATAATATTTGAAGCTGTTTTATTTATTTTTGTATATTTTTTTTCTGTTACCAACAAGCTTAACAAACGAGAAAACGAACAAACAAACCAATCAAAAGTCTTCAAAAATATCGTAAATGTTGTAGCAAACATTTTTTCATAAAGTAATGATTTCATTATTAAAGTAGAACTATATTTATTTTTTTAAATATAAATAAATTGCCGGGTGGTTAGGATAGGCCTGGGCCGGGTATGGGCATTCCCTTTTGGTCACGCGTCGTGGTCTCGGGCTTTGTTTAGTGCTCTATATAAACTCATACTAATTAGTGGGTCGCGTGGTCGCAGGTCGCGGTCGCTAAGAACAGAAGGCTACCTTTGGACACTTTTTGGATGAAATCACCGAGATGCTTATAGCAGTATATAATGAAATGAAATTGAAATGAAATGAAATGAAATGAAATTCAATATCAACAGTCTCTGATGAGTGTCATAGGCCATATTGTATCCCCGCATTCCCAGAGAAACGGAAACTATGTGGATGAACAAATGATTTTAAACTAATGATGTGGATATGTGGATGTGGATGAAACCGCGGGGCATCTACTATTTTTCATATCATCAATAACAACCCCTAGTCGGCTCACTGTTGAGCACGGGTGTCCTATCAGAATAAGAGGGGTTAGGCCTTAGTCCACCACGCTGGCCCAATGCAGTTTGACAGTCTTCACATACGTCGGGAATTTGGATCCTCTCGATGTTTTTCCTTCACCTTTTGAGACACGTGATATTTAATTTCTTAAAATGCTCACAACTAAAAAGTTGGAAGTGCATGCCCCGGCATTTGAACCAACACCCTCAGAATTGAAGGCGGAAGTCATATCTACTAGCCTATCACGTCTCACAAAAAATATATTTACAATATACTACAGTAATGACACGTATATGAGAGTTCTCGGAGCTTTAACGATTTTATCTTGAGCTGTTTTAGGCTTGTAGTCGATTTGTCAGGGATTATCTTCCGAGTAATAATCTGCCCCGGGCAAATTTGGGTCAGCAGGTTATTGTAGACGCCATCTTAGATAATTGCGAACATAAATAAGGAGTTTTATAATTTTGAGCCTCGAATTCTCAGGAAGCGCCGGAATGTTAATGAATTTCGAGATTTACGGATTTTATTAAAAATACAGAATTGTAGCAAAGTTTTACGAAAACATTTTTTAAATTTATTAATAATAAACTTATTTACGTAGTATTATAAATACTCTGTAATACCTACTATAGCAGTGGCGGATCCAGGATTTTGATTTGGGGGGGCTTGACCATGCTGAGGGTAGTTTTTATTAGGAAAAAAATATAAAAACGCCCGAGTCCATGTCGGGCTTCGCGCGTGTAGGGTTCTGTAGATTTAATATGCACTTATAGCTTATGTTTCAAAATGCTCGAGTCTTTGAGCTCTTTTTTTTTAATTCTCTTTGTTTCTAGGCCACTTAAAGGCTAAAAGACCAATTAGCTCTTTAGCCTAGATCTAATTCAAGAGTTTTCAGAACTTTGAGCCCTAATATTAGACTAGCTTTTTGTAAAGGCTCGCGTCTTTTCATAGTTAGCTGTGTGATGCCATTCTAAAACAAAATGGCAATACGACTATCGAGTACACGCCAACAATAGGGGTATCAAATAAAAGGGCTTGCTGAAAGTAACTCAAAATGCAAGTAACTCAAAGTGTCGTCACTCTTAATCCAATATGGCGGACTTGTTATACAAGGTGGATGAAGTATATTATGCACTTCTACAATATGGATATCAAATAAAAAGACTCGCTGAGTGTAACTCGAAAATAAATGAGACGTCACTCTTAACCCAATATAGCGGACTTGTTATACATGGCGGACTAAGAATTTATTCATTTCTACAATATGGATATCAAATGAATGGGCTTGCTTAGTGTAGCTCAAAAAATAATGCGACGTCTCTCTAAATCTGATATGGTAGATTTCTATAGAATGCTGATTAATTTTATATACTTACTGAGAACAGCCCGATAAATAACTACGTTACTCTAAATCCAAAATGGCGGACTTTAAATTTAAATTTTCACTTCAGGATCTGTTTTCGCCATTTATGCAATGCCCAGATATCAATTTTAAATGAAATCGGTTCAGGAATAAGAAATTTTAAATTACGGCCTTTTTTGATTTTTACTTCAGGGTCTGTTTTGCCATTTGTATAATGCCCAGATATCAATTTTAAACGAAATCGGTGCATTGATGAGAAAATTAAAAAGAGTGGCTTTTTTTTTAAATAATGACTTACCTAAATGTCAAACACAGACAAATCGGTAACCACACCCATATAGGCACAAAAAATATTAAATAGCGATTTCTGCCAATTCATTGTAAACTGTATATAAGAACATCGTTCCAATAAAAGGCTAGTCCTCACCCAGAAAACCATTTGCATTTACTTAAGCCGTTGTTAACGGCTTAAGTAAACCCATCACTGTCTTGGCACCGCCTTCAAATTGATCAGAAGGTAGCACATACAATGTTATTTTTTGCTATTTATAGTAACTATAGAAAACAAAGTTGTATTGTTGATTGAGAATGGCCTTGACATAAAAATGTTCAAGTAGGTATGCTTCTTATATAATTTTATTTCTGTTTTTTTTACACGTTTACTCTTAAAGAACGTTTAATCCAATGTACATAATACCTCATAATATTATAGAATTAAAATAGGACTAATTACTTTTTAGTAGGGGTCCTAAAAAGGTTAATTGCGCACAGTTATATTAAGTTCCTTTGAACCTGGCTAATTTGTTCGTAGCTCTCTTAAAGTAAAAATATAATCGGAGTGTAGAAAGATAAATCAGGCAATTGCGAGCCTTAGGGCATGGCTATGGGTTCCGTATCGTAATAAAGTAATTAACGAACTTAATATTAATAATTGAAGTTATCATAAATTATGAAATAACTCAACTTTCCTGAAGCTGGTGTCATTTTACGCCTAAAAGTGGGTTTTTATTAGTTAACGGAATCTACCGCAAAATATTTAAGGCATTTTGGATTTTTTTGGAAAGTAACTATCGATTTGACTGTTTTCATACTTTCTTTACATGTGCGCTAAAAGGCGTTTTTTCATGTTTTCGTATGTTTACAATAATTTGAAATAAGATATTTAATGAAATTGACACTATAAACTATAGCAGCAAAGATATAATTTGTATTAGAGGCATAAAAATTATCCTAAATAAATAACTTTGACAGAGAAACTAGATTTAAAATTTAACGATAAAATAAGATCACAACTAAATAATGTGTAGGTTTATATAAAGGAATCAGTTACTGACTGTCTAGCAATACATAGTTAAAAGTCTAAACGGATTGCACTGAACTTTTTTAGCACGCTGATTGGACGTACGAGTATACATTGGCTAAGAAACGATTTTCCAAAATTTAATAAGAATCTCCCACTGGATAGTCGTTATCAACCCATATTCGGCTCACTGCTGAACTCGTGTCTCCTCTTAGAATGAGAGGGATTACGCCAATAGTCCACCACGCTGGCCCAATGCGGATTAGCAGACTTCAAACACGCAGAGAATTAGGAAAATTCTCTGTTATGCAGGTTTCCTCACGACGTTTTCCTTCACCGTTTGAGATACGTGATATTTAATTTCTTAAAATGCACACAACTGAAAAGTTGGAGGTGCATGCCCTGGACCGGATTTGAACCCACAATCAGAGGCAAAGGGCATATCCACTGGGCTATCACAGCTCAGCTCACTGGATAGTAAAGCTCTCAAATTCACACAGATGAAGTCGCATTGATCAGCTAGTTCATATAGTATATAATATGAAGCAATATAAAAAAATTTCATAAATGTTAAATCGAAACAAAAGTTCCACATGAAACATGAAACGAATCACAAAAACATTTGAAACACAATTCGATTAACGAAAATTATGTACATATTTTATGGATACAATGAAAAACAAGCTACAATTTTTGAGCAATTATACGTAACGGTTAACCGAATAAAAAATGTATTCATCAAATAATAACAATTGGCAATGGAATGAAATTAACATATTTGAATACAGATCCCGATCTGTATTCACACATTGTAATTTATTAACGGTATCAATCTCAACGAAAAAAAAACGGCTTGCATTTTTATGGATCTAATTTATATTCATCGCCATAATAAATACACGTGCACTGTTTTTATTTCGGATTGATATACATTTTTAAGCAAATTTTTCGACGGAGTGAATTTCTTTTTTGCATCACTATTTTTGACAAAGTTAGTAAGTTATTCATGAAAATCAATAAAATATTTAAACGTTATAGGTACATAAACCGTATGCGACTACTTTTACAAATAGTTTTGCTTGTCTTTAATCTAGCTGGAAGCAAGGTTTCTTTCCGGGATAAAAAGTTGCCTATGTCTTAAAACAGGGTATTAACTATAGCTATTACATAATTCCGTGCCGGAGCAGTGATACCAAGTGGATATAACCTTTGCCTTTGATTTAGAGGGCATAGGTTCTAATCCAGTCCGGGGCATGAACCTCCAACTTTCCAGATATGCGCTCGTGTCACGAACGCTGAAGGTAAAACATCGTGAGGAATCCTGCACAGGTACCTGAGAATTTTCTTAATTCTCTACGTGTGTAAAGTCTGCCAATTTGCACTGAGCCAGCGTGATGGACTATTGGTCTAACCATTTTGATAGGACACCCATATCGAATATGGGTTGTAAATGATGATTCCAAAATTCAACAAAATCAGGTCAGTAGTTAGCGTCAGTAGAAGCATCAAACACACAGACACCTTACTACCATTTTAACCCTTGACGCAAAAAAGAGGGGTGATATAAGATTGACCTGTCTATCTGTGTCTGTCTGTCAGTCCGTCTGTGGCTCCATAGCTCCCGAACGGATGAAGCGATTTTAAATTAGTTTGATTTGTATGAAAGGTGATTTATGTGCGAGTGTTCTTAGACATATTTGATGAAAATTTGTTGAGCAGTTTAGTACTGGGGGAGGTTAAAGTGGGGAAGAATAATTGAATGTCGGCAAATATACTCAAGTGGGGTCTCAAATAAAAACGCACTGAAAGAGAGTATTGATGACTTGATCGAGAGTGTAATAAATAATTAAATTGCTTTAAAAACGCCATAAACGAACGCTACTATCACTGACAAAAAATCTTAATTGATGTTGTCAGCTAATGAAAAATATACATTTTATTTAATTAATTAAAAAAAATTAAAATTCCAAAATATTTTTTATTTTGGGTTTTAAGCTCTATACTTTACGTTCTTTTAAGATAAAAATAATTTGTTCTGCTTAGTTGCCACTCGGAATAAAGACCTAGTCTACAATACAAAATTGGGACATGTCTTATAAAGTATCCATTCTTTCGTCTTCCCAACTTATCTCGGCATCTTCATTGCCTAATCGTGCGCTCAGCCACATGATCCAAATTATATGAGCGCCGGTGAAAAATAGTCCGTCGTTATTCTTGGGAAAACTTTCGCCGACGACCGAGTGGGAGTCATGTCTTTTATGCCACCAATTTTTCTTGCCTGTCAAAAAATGTATTCGTAATTTTCATACTCTACTTGTAATAACTACGTTATAATAAATGAGGGCGTCAGTGTCATTGTGGTCTCCCAAACTTCGCCCATTATTTTATCTGGATTTTTATTTCATCATCATCATCATCATATCAGCCGATGGACGTCCACTGCAGGACAAAGGCCTTTTGTAGGGACTTCCAAACATCACGATACTGAGCCACCTGCATCGAGCGAATCCCTGCGAGTCGCTTGATATCGTCAGTCCACCTGGTGGGGGGTCGGCCAACACTGCGCTTACTAATGCGGGGTCGCCATTCCAGCACTTTGGGACCCCAACGTCCATCGGCTCTTCGTACTATGTGCCCCGCCCATTGCCACTTTAGCTTCGCAACTCGCCAGTGACTTTGCTATGTCGGTGACTTTGGTTCTTCTGCGGATTCCCTCATTTCTGATTCGATCACGCAGAAATACTCCTAACATAGCTCGCTCCATCGCCCGCTATGTGACTGAGCCTTTTGATTTTTATTTAGCGAACTTTAATTTGGAATTCATTTAAAACTTTATATCATACTGCAAATCTAGCAATATCTAAAAGCTGAAACATTCTATTTTTTTTCCCCATCCCTAAGAATTGTCGTAGGACAGTATTAGAAGGTATTACGCTATTGTACCCACCCTTATTACTATTCCAATGAGTGTTGAGTCCGGTCTCATAAAAATGGATAAAGAGATGATAAACAAACAGATTTTTTTTTAATATAAAGTTCAAAGAGGGCACAGCACCTTATTTTCAGCGAGTCAGAGTTTCATAAATAAAGTAGAGTAGTCTAAACATACCAATAAGGCAGTTTGTTGTCTTAAGATACCTTTTAGTAAATGGAGATAGAAAGTTGACCGCATTCATTGGTTAATTTAATAATTTTCCAGAATATAGTACGAAACTTTTTGAGACGAAGGCTAATCTCAGACAAATTATATCAACTTTTACAAAAATAATCTCATTTCTGAATCAAGTAACTTATATGGCATCGCACGAAATCTAATAACAAAGGCATATATCTACTCGTAAGTCTTGCAAAGAATTCTCAAGATGTTATTTAGGTCTGCTATTGTCGTCTTTATTTTATTTGTATAGAAATAATGGACAATAGGTATAAAATATAATAGTAATCATAATTATCTTTTTTTATTTATTTTATTTCCACAGTAGACTTATAAATTGGAACAGTAAAAAAAGTTCCACAGATTATTCAGCACATTTAGTTTATTTATAACTACCCGACGCCTCGCTGTATCATCCGTGTAGTTCCCGTGAATACGGGGCACAATTTAGCCAAAAATATAGGATATAGCCAAACTAACCATCAGAACCCACGCCGAACGATGGGACAGCTTAACCACATGTAGACATACGAAAGAGGCTCTCCCAGGCCTCAACCCAAGGATAACAAAGAAACTTATGCACCTCACACGAGACAAGTTGAGAACAGTAGTTAGCCTAATAACAGGTCACTGCCCGCTAAACAAACACCTTTCAATTATATATTATACACCGAGGGACCCACGCACAACGGCCATTCACATGGCTAAGTGCGGAAACGGCCCAGAAGAAAGAAGAAGAAAGAAGGAATAAAAACATAGGATAAAATACACACACATACTAATAACGTTGTTTTTGAGTAGTAAAAGAATTTTCAAAATCGGTTAAGTAAATCCAGATATTATTCCCTACATTACCACAAACTTTTCCTTCATGTAAACTTTAGATTAATAAATCCTACAACAGAAAATTATTAGATGTTATAGTCATATTTAAAAGTAAAATAGCATGGCAACATTATCCCCACAAATACAATATGTTGGACATGCTTCAATTGTTCCAAACAGTATTGTGTTATATCGGCAGGCATCATTGTATTTTCGAGCATTTCCTTCCTTACAGAATGGCACTTAGAAATATTTATGGGACAAACTTGAAGCGTAACTCCGATTTTTTGTCAATTGTATCCAATTTTTATATCGCAGTCTTATGTTTCCCTCTGATATATGAACATTACTGATGTCTGAACAGTCGTTACATTTCACTTCTTGAGCGCATATTTTTCTTCAACTCCATTGATTTCATAACAATGTAAGTATTCTCTTGGTTCTAACATAATGGAAACGAAATAAGAACTCTTTTCTATATTTTTACGTCATAACAAATACTTTTATTGGTGATACCACAATAAGATGAACTAAAAGCCTGTGGTTATCAGACTTACCTTATTTTATTATAGGTTTCAAGTGTGTCAGCTATTGATATTTCGTGTGAATAAAGTTTGAAATCGGGAACCGCAATCCAGTGTGACATTTTAACTAAAGCCGTTTCTGAATATTTTTCAGCAATTTTGTAATAATTTTAATGGCTTGAATAAATCACTAACTTGGCACCGCAAATAAACGCACTCAAACTGATCAGAAGGTAGTACATGTTATTTAAACAAAGTTAAGTTAATTTTTAAGGTGGAATTTTTTCAATTAATTTTGTTACTGACGAATCCATGACTAAAATATTGTATAGTAAATACTCAACTGGGACAGTTTCCACAGATAACTAAGATTTTATTTTGAATATTGATTACACACATCGGTAATTTTCAATGATACGTATTGACAAACAGACTTGCTTTACATAAAAGATCCCTTAATTAATTCCTCAATAGATACTTAAGCACGCCGAATAATCTGAGAGAATGGACATTCGGGTCTTATTAAAGTGAACAACCCATCTTGTAGCGGATGGGACTTATGCAAATGAGCAAAGGGTAAAGTGCTGTTAGTCTGGATTAAAGGGACCGGAGTGACTGTCTGTTTTTACTGCGTCACATGTTGTTGAGTCTCTAAACAATACTGCTAAATGAATGGACTTTACAAACATCTGATCTGATGCCTTAAGTCTCTGTTATGTGAAACTATCAGACGCCGGCGACTTCGGCCACGTGGAATTCCGTTTCTCACAAATCCCTCGGGAACTATGGATGGACCGCGGGTTGAAAAGCAACCTAAGTTATCTATGTTTATCTAAGGTATTATTTATCTTCGTTTTAAATTTCAGCTAAATTTTCAGTAAATTAAATTGGTTTAGTAGATGCGGCGTTGAAGAGTAACAAACATCCACACAAACTTCCGCGTTTATAATCATCATCTTCATCATCATCATATTATCAGCCGATGGATGTCCACTGCAGGACAGGCCTTTTGTAGGGACTTCCTAACATTACGATACTAAGCCAGTATCGCGTTTATAAAATTAGTAGGATTTTCTATGGCAATGTGAAGCACGTATATTTCTGGCCGCCTAAAGTTGCTTAAAATCAGTAGGTACTAGAAATAAAACATATTTACACATGCTAGCCGACGCGGCTTCACTCGCCTACTTCCCGTTCCCGTGAGAATACGGGGATAAAATAAAGCCTATTTGTAAGTATCATACTTACAAATAACGTGGCTTTACTACTACGATATTAGTAGAGATAAAAAAAAATATTATTATGATATATGATAATTAATGTTAACAAATTATTTAACGACTAGCGGACAACTTTGTTTTCGAGAAAATTAATGTATATTTTCATCCCCTCTTCAGAACTACCTATTACTAACCAGATGGTTTTTTTACTGTTGCTTAACTAATAGTAATACAATTTAACAACCACAAGGTTCTACAAATTGCGTGGTACATAGCCTAGTTCCGACGCTCAGAAATTTTTATTACCTTAGTAACCCAGTTAGCTATTAGAATCAAGAGTTTTCGTAAAAAGTTGAGCGACTTATCAAGATGAAGCTAACGGAAAATTAACTTGATAATACCTAATCAATTGTAAATTTGTTCCACGGATCCCGTGCTAACATAGATATCCCTAGATATATGTATCTAGATCTATAGTGTCGTACTTTTCAGGATACATCTAAAAACCTCAAATGATGGGTTTGTCATGCGGCTGTTCTTCTGACCAGCCTAAATTGTATATTAAACCATAATAAATAGTTTGATATACTTAGCATTGAGTCGCACGGCTTCGTTGGATGCAGGTGGCTCAGTATCGTGATGTTTGGAAGTCCCTACAAAAGGCCTATGTCCTGCAGTGGACGTCCATCGGCTGATATGATGATGATGATGATGATGACTTAGCATTTTAACTTAGAAGTTTACAACTTACAACTTATTGTGAGGACAGCCACAGTAGTCGCCAAAGAGTGATTGAAAAATAGTGTCATTTATCAACAGAAAGACCCACAAACACTGCAAGTTAAATAAACACCAGCAAAAGGATATGCGTACGCAGTTACCATAGGCACACGTTCCCACAGCCGTACCTATCCAAACACACGGTAGACTACGTATCCAGTCTGTAGACAAGTGCAAGGCTTTGTGAATAAAAACACTTCTTTGGGAGGCTGCGATTCTTTACAAACACGGCCCATTGTGATGACAGGCAGACGGGAAAAACCCTTGCATATTTCACGCATCCGCCAGACAGGATACTCGGTAAAGTCTCGTTTAAATAAGAGCACACGACGCGGAATAAAAGCCTGTGATGACCAGACATCACACTAATATTTTAAAGGCGTAAGTTGGTGTGAGTGTGTATGTTTGTTCCTCTTTTACGCTGGGGCTACTGAAGCGATTTGGCGGACATTTGGAATGGAAATTGATTTTACTCATAGACTATATTTCATTCCGGAAATATCCAAGGCTTCCGCGCGACTTGTAAAAAATTAAAATCCAGGCGAACGAAGTCGCCGGCGAGCGCTAGTACCTAATAAGTATTAGTATACTCAATACCAATTATGGAGTTTGGACTATGATAATTTTGAAAGCAGGTTTCAATGTCAACCATACAATAATAAAAAACTAATTTTTTTTTGTATTTTCGGCATACTTTTAAACACGGGTCTCCTCTCAGAATGCGAGGGGTTAGGCTATAGTCTGCCACGCTGCCCCAATACGGATTGGCAGACTTCACACACGTAGAGAATTAAGAAAATTCTCAATGAACACTTCTTCACGATGTTTTTTCCTTCCTTCTTCCTTCATCGTTTGAGACACGTGATATTCAATTTCTTAAAACGCACATAACAGAAAAGTTGGAGGTGCATGTCACGGATCGGATTTGAACCTACGCCCTCAATCGAAGGTAGTGGTTGTGTCCACTTAACTCAACCGACTTTTTTCATAAAATGAGGTATGTCTGACTATTGCAGGCTTTCGTTCTATTACACACTTCCTCAGAGGTAAGTAAAAATATGCTAAACAAATGAGCTTAAAAAAAGTAGCTTTGGTTAGCTTTATTTTACTCTGTTAGTTGAGTAGTTAGCATAAATCTATATTAAGTTGCGTCGGTCTTTAAAATTTTCAGCTTTTTTTCATGCAAAAAAAATCTGTAGCTGCTAGGATTTGTAACCCAACTCCGTGGTCCCCGTGTCTTGAGAATCAAGTATACTTTAAGTCCCGGTCATGATCATAAGACCTGACAAATATCGTTACAAAGAGAAACATTATAAACCTAAACAGCAATGAAGTAGCGACTTCACTCCATCTATAAAGATGGTGTGAGTGAATAATAAATTAATAAAAAAAAGTGTGAGACTAAATTATGATCCAAAAAGTTATTTCGACTTTTTGGTTCATAATTTAGCCTCACACTTTTTCAAGTCTGCTTTTTGCTTTGTAAGCATGATTGATTCTCATGTTACTACATACAGACTCACGCAATCTACAAACTAAATTATAATCCAAAAAGTTAGTTGAAATTTTTGGATCTTAATTTAGTCTTGCACTTTTTCAAGTTTGCTTTTTGCTTTGATGATGCATGATTGATTCTCATAATATTACATACAGGCCACTCACGTAATCTACAAACTAAGTTGCGTCACATTTAATAAAAAACCAAAAAGAATTTTCTTCCTTATTTATCTACTAACGCCCTGCTATAAAGATATTTTCTGCGAGCTCTGATAAGTCCATATGTACCGTATCTAATCTCCTTTCATGTCTTTGTTTCAGAAAACCTTCCCTTGAGACCGGCGAGTCTCTTTGGCTTAAGAGCACATTATCTACGTCAATACTGAAAAAAGGACCATTTTAAGGAAATATCTCGGTATCGCGTAAACCCTTAAGGAGCCATTCGGGGTCTATTAAGAAAGATTTTTTTCTCACTTCAGTAAAAATATATGGTGAGATTAGTTTTGATATATATACGGAAAGATTTCTGGCAAAATCTTCTTTTCTTACTACCACTCTACTATTGATCTTTTTACTTGTTTTATTGTACTTCATTATTTTGGTAAGAATTCTTAAATTAAACAAAGAAAAACTAAATTACAAGGAAGTACGATTTGATTTTTGTTTGTTGCAAATAAACTACTATCGTTCTAAAAAAATCTTTCACTAAAGCTACATCATCAGCGAGTATCGAATAATAGGTATAGTTTTCCCATAGGGGACTACGCGAGTGAAACCGGGGAGGATTTCGGCTAGTCATTTATATTTCTCGATTGATATCTTACTGCAAATCAAATGTAAGTTTAACTTCAGTTGGAGTCGGTGCAGATTTCTCAACTTGACAGATTAGATGAAGCGATAGCGCCCCGCGTTTTTCCGCAGAGAAAAATAATGGCGGTCGTAAACCTTGAGATGTAATAGTGGTTGTCTGCAATATACTTCTAACGATCTCTGTGGCAACGATGCTTCTTCTCATGCTTCTTTCCATGCGTTTACATTTATTCGCAATTTGAGATTTTACTTATACCATTTGTAACACCAAACGTTACCGTGGCATAACGGGCGCGCCAGCGCCATCTAGAATCTATACTTATAATACGAATTCTGTACATTCTATACATTGAAGATATTTTGAAAATTTATAGGCATCATAAAATCGATACTGAAGCTAAAAAATATTTATTTTCGATTTTCTCTGTCTGTCCGTGTTTTTTTTTAATATTCGGGCATCACGGTTTAAGACCATAATACGGAGAAGGTTATAAAATACTTTTTATTGTGAAAATAAAATATGAAGAAGGTGAAATAGGGGTTGAAAGTTTGTATGGAATGTCCTTCATTTTTAGAGTTTAAAAAATTTGTTCATAAATTATAAAAAAAATACGAAATAAAATGGGATTCAAAAATTTATAAAATTCAAACTCTAAAGTGGTGAAATAGGGCTTGAAAGTTTACATTATTTCCACGCGGACGAAGTCGCGGGTGTCCGCTAGTATTCTATATGGCGCGCATAGGTTAAGCAATTATTTCTAGGAACATTTTTGAGATAATATTCAATTGTTATCCCTTCCTCATAACTTAATAAACTTAATTTTATGAGTTCATATTACAGAGCTCATATTTTAACTAATATGCAAACATTTCATTTAACCACTTGAATCCTAAATGGACGACCGGTCGCCGTATCCGTTAAGTGACATGTAAAAAAATATAAAGTAAACTAACGGCAATAGGCGAGCACAGTATCATGCTCCGCGCGATAGAGTAATATAAAGATTTTTTAAATGGCTCACAACGGTAGATTAAAACCGCATTCTCTGACTGTCGGCTTCTTCAACGCAGACGGGCTTTTCGATAAAATACTCGCGGGCAGCGAATGGTTAAACTATGAATAGGTACTAATATTATCAAGAGGTTTGTGGTGTAGTTGTAGAGGGTAATTTCTGGATCACCTGGACCATTTTGAAAAATATTTTACCACTTTTTATCTCCGTGTTTGTCCAGGCTAATCTCTAAAACGTCTGAACCGATTTGTCACTTTCACTGGAAGATAGATAAAGTTACTGAACAACATAAATGCAAGTTTCTAATCAATAGATCCCGAAAGATCTGTGAAAAACTCAATTCCACGCAGACGAAATCCGTTAGTCTGATATAAATCAAAACGTTATAAATTGTATTCCAATAACATCAGCTTTATAAGTTTTATTTTCATACCGTTATAATCCTATTATCGAAACTGCGCTTGCAATAAGTCCCCAAATTATAGAAATTCCCCAACAAACACGAACGCGGTTTGCAATAAACAACATAAATTTCCCTCGAACACCAAATACAAGCACAAACAATAACAGAGGTGAAACTATTCCGGCTAAATTCTGTATACGGACGGCTACTTACGCTTACTTAATCCCATTTAAGCCAGTACAAAGTAAGAGCTCTAATAAGGCCACTATTTCACGTAGATAATTGGTGAGCTGGCGAATGTTGTCCAGATTAAGGATGCGACAACATTTCGCGAACACTCCTTTTAATACCAACTTAATTGGTAGCTATGTTATGTTTAGTGTTTATGTACTTATTCTTGTTATGTGTAGCGTACTTTGGTTTGAAATCTGAAATAAGAAGGTACTAAAATTAGGAAAATTTTGTCTTTATAACATACTAGCGGACACTCGCGACTTCGTTCGCCCTTAGACCTCTTTAATCCGGCGCTATCGCGAAATCCGTTCTTAGTGGATACCTACTAACTATACAACCTCCCTGCCAAATTTCATCTTTATAATATGTCAAGCGGTTTAAAAGATTACGTGATGAAATGACCTTTCGCATTTATACAGAGTGCTCAGGAGTATTTACCATAACTCTAGGGTTAGGGTTAGGAAACCTAATTAAAAATGTCTAAGGAACATTTTAATTAACATTTTCGGATTAAAAAATATTTCTTTGACCCTTATATCGCATCCTTATATTATGACCTAGCCAAACTTATTAATTGATAAATGTCATGAAGTAGCTTACTAGTGAAGTGTGGAGTGCCAGATATCTCGTCGATATCGACAGTCTTACCACTACGATTGCGAATTTTAAAATGCAAGAATAGTTAAGCGTGTGTGTGTGTGTGTGTCGGAATTATTTTAATTACTTTGTATGAAAACATAATAAGTTTTCTTTTTTTAGTTTTTTTTTAATTAGTTATGCAGTTCGGCTCCTGGACTTGTCAACACCTTGAAGTTATGGGAAATACACCCGAGCATTCTGTATATTAAGTCTCTATCACTAATGTCAAAATGTTGTGAAGCAAATTACTTGCATCTAATGTCTTCCACATCTGTCATCCAGTAGCGTGCACTTCATAGACGCAAAAATGCACTTCAGTTTGCTACTCGAATAGGCACTTCAAGAAGTTTGTTGTTTATTGATGTATTTTTTAACTTTTTAGTCTAGCCTACGTACTGTTTAAATTCTGTTTATTTTTTGTTTTTCCTTCTTAAGCGTACCTAAGTACAATACTTACCTACGTACTTAAGTACCTTGATTTGGACTGTCACAAACCTTAACTTCAAAGTCTTACTCATACAATGAAAATGGAACCAACTTTAAGGTAAGTAGGTATACAAAAAAGCTCTTTAAAATAAAAAAATAAAGAGCCGTGATAGCCCAGTGGATATGACCTCTGCCTCTGATTCTGGAGGGTGTGGGTTCGAATCCGGTCCGGGGCATGTACATCCAACTTTTCAGTTGTGTGCATTTTAAGAAATTAAATATCACGTGTCTCAATCGGTGAAGGAAAACATCGTAAGGAAACCTGCATACCAGAGAATTTTCTTAATTCTCTGCGTGTGTGAAGTCTGCCAATCCGCATTGGGCCAGCGTGGTGGACTATTGGCCTTACCCCTCTCATTTTGATAGGAGACTCGAGCTCAGCAGTGAGCCGAATATGGGTTGAAGACGACGACGACAATAAAAAAGATTTGTACAATTCTGAGAATGCCAAATTGAGAACTTCTTCCAAAATGTTATCGGTTAATACTTTTCAAACTAAACTAGATGTTCGTTAAATTTCGAATATTATACGTTAATTATACCATTTAATCGACCTTTGTATTGCAGAACCAGACACAAAGGCCTGTTCGATATCGGTGTCATCAAAATATTAAATCGCGAAATGGAAATCACATGACTTATTCAATAAACGGCGCAGCCAGTAAATCTATTGAATACTGCAGAAAATGAGACCGTTGGAAATAATAGATTATAGTCCGAGAGCCTGCAGTAGCTAGAAGCATCTCATTTTACATTAACCCAGCGTGAGTGAGGTGAAAAATAGTTACACAAACTGTGAGGTGGGTATGGCATACCCAAATATAAATGAAATGACTTAAGAATAATATTTAATACTTTAATATATTAATTAACACTAGGAAAAATGAGGTATACACTGGGGCTGTTCGATATCGGTGTCATCAAAATATTAAATCGCGAAATGGAAATCACATGACTTATTATTCAATAAACGGCGCAGCCAGTAAATCTATTGAATACTGCAGAAAATGAGACCGTTGGAAATAATAGATTATAGTCCGAGAACCTGCAGTAGCCAGAAATATCTCATTTTACATTAACGTGAGTGAGGTGAAAAACAGCTATATACCTATTAGGGTATGACATAGCCACCTCGATGATGTGAGAGGAGATCACGTGTAGTTTGCTCCTTTGCCCGATCAAATGCCACAATGTGACGTCACGTTTTTCGAAAGTCGTCTGGAGAGTGGGAACAATAATTCCCATATTATGCTGAGGAAATTATTAAAAATAGGCATTTTGGACGTTTGAAGGACTGGACCCTTAATAACGGCTATCCTCCAAAGCCACAATCCAAACTCTCTATTTGGCTACTGTACTCAACTATGGTAGAAGCATCATCAACAACACTGTTCAGCAGAAGTCTCTTCTCAGAATGAGATGAGTTAAGTAATAGTTCATCACGATAGCCCAATGCGGATTAGCAGGAATGCAGGATTCCTGACGATGTTTTTCTGTCACCGTTTGAGATACGTGCTATTTATGGTAGCCATCCACAGCTCCGCATTGTACGTATCGAACGCATTGCATCAAATGGATCGTAGTATTCTTTCTTAGTACTTAAAGGAAGTCATACAACTTACGTGCGTCCAAAGATTCGCATCGTTCAGATCGCTTCGAACGGATTTTAACTACCACAAAATTAAATATCCGTTTGATGCGATGCATCCGATGAGTAAGATGCTGATATGTGGACGTCTACGTTTAGTAAGAGGATATAGGTTGACAAAATTTTAGCCTTTCTTAAATGCAATGTGCTTGGGTATTGCAAGCTCTCGGTTCATTAGCAGATAATACGGCTCCAGTGATATTTGAACTTCGAACATACATTAAGCGGCAGACAAACTTATTACATAAAACTGTGCAAATTAACAAATCTTACCACAAGTCCGTTCCAAACGATGTATAACTTTATATTGTAAAACGAGGACTTTTATTATAAAGCTGAAGTTTCCAGCTAAGTGGTTTTATGTTGAGTTTTATATTGACTTTAACGTCCAAAGAAGACCGTCTGCATAAGGGTAACGGTTTGGCAGGGATTTTGTGAGACTATTTTTCAACTTTTATAGTCACCCTTGTATTTACATTACACTTATTCTATTTAAAACTCGACGCAGAAGCTCCATGCTTGTGCGTCGAGTATTGTAAAATTACATTTGGTGATATATCTACTTTTGTTATGCACTCTTGGTCATTGAAAATTTAGGCTTCTAGGTTTATTCATACGATGTAGAAAGATACAGAAAGATACGATACAGAAAGTCAAAAATCGCCTGAATGGCTTCGAGAAAGATGTTACGACCGTGCCTTGTTCCTCGACTGTGCGACACTGCTGTACCTCTTTTACTCAATGATTCTTCACTAAGTTTTATTATAGCCTGCCTGACAGCCTGTTTAATCTTTGTTGGAGTTTGAAGATAAGACCAACCATGGTGCCCCATTGGCGGGTTGGCGGGCCTAGTGTAGAAAAGTTTGACCATGTAACTATTACTATAAGATGTTAATGATAATGATCGGGACAATTGACTAGCGCTCCTCGAGCTCATGGGGGCTACAGGGGAATACTTTCCAACACCAGGCTGCTACAAAAACTTTCTTAGCAGAAAGAAAAGCTGAATATTTAACCTATTCGACCTGAGACTTAAACTTAGGACATTTATTATCCGCACAAGGTTAATCAAAGAACCAACGATATCTCTGAGGATACGTTCATGATCTGTATTCAATATGAAAAACATTGATTTTAGATCGTAAATGACACAAAAACTGAAACAAAGAAAGAGGCAACTTAATTAAACTACTTTGCATTCAGTTTTCATGTGTTACTTTTAAATCACGCAACTCGTATACTTCAATCAATTTTGAGGTTCTGTAGGTTGCTAACTAGGGAGACGGATTGCACTATACGACGTCCAAAGTAGCAAATTACCTCTTGCAAAATTTTCGACCTTATTACGAAACATTGGTTTTTTTTTCGTCATGAGTAAGTGCCGATGGCTCCATGTGGGACCACGGCGACACCGGGGGGTTTGGGCGAGCGCAGAAGCATGGCTGAAATAAAGGTAGAGGACGGAACGACTCTCTAAGGGCGTCTCCTATGAGACTCGGACCTCGGCTTAAAGGGCCATTCGGGAGGGGTTACCGTGACCTGAGTGAATCAGTCCGGACGCCCCCAAGATCGTGAGTTAGAAAACCCAGGTCCGGGTGCACATTGGTTTAAGCTACCTACAAAGGTTTGGTTCTACCTACAGACGTTCTTTTATTTGATCGATTCATCTAACATGTAGGTACATGTTAGATGAAAGAACGTCTGTAGGTACAACTAAAAGGTTGCAAACTTATTCATAAAATGAATCTTTTTTTCGGATATCTATTGAAATATTTGCCAATAAGTTTCTAAATAAATTGTTTAGGTAAAGTTTTAGCGATTTGTTCGCCACAAACATAAATAAATACTCCTAATAATAATTTAGAATAGTTACCTGGCGCGCGTATTCATCAACCTTAGTTAATTGGACTACATTTATACAAATAACAATTTACACATGAAAAACATTTATATAGTAATTGGAATGAATTGACAATATTACATTAAAATTTATATAAACGTTTAGATCGTTAATTCAATCAGGTCTGTACGCTCAATGGGTTTTCATCAACTTGAATTTTAGATACGAATTGATATTTAATTACATTTTGACGAATAATTACGCAACCAATGTGCGGATAGATTGGACACACGCTGTGTTTAAAATTTTAATAAAGTTTTAAAGGAGAGCCTGCCGTAGCCACGCTTACCTCAGTTTATGTAGGTTCAGAAATTGTCAGCCCATGTTCCTACCATAGGGTACGGTAGCCAATTATAGAGTTTGTATCGTGGTAGCTTTAAAAGTGACAATCGTACAAGTATGAATCGTAAAAGTTTTTGATTTTTATACGAAACATCATGAGGAATCATGTTTTTCAACGCTAGATTTTTAGTTTCAATGAAACCCTTCGCTAGAGACCTTTAGAGATGAGGTATATCTTCATAAAAGTAAAATTCAAAGCCAAGTAGCAGTCAGGTTATGTTATGTTGGTGGTAAGTAAATTCGAAAACTTGAACTTACGAGTGTTCCAAACGCATTATGGCAAGAGAAGAACCCACAACAAACTCAGCCTGCATTTTTTGTTATCACCATTATACACTCACATCACACTAATATTATGAAGGCGAAAGTTTGTATGTTTGTTTGTTCCTCATTTATGCTGCAGCTACTGAAGCGATTTGTCTGAAATTTGGCAAGGAAATAGATTATACTCTGGATTACCACTTAGGGTACTTTTCATCCCGGAAAAATCCATGGTTCCCGCGGGATTCGTGAAAATCAGAATTCCGAAAAGATGGAGTCGCAAGCGTCCGCTAGTATTGTCTAAAACTGAGTAAGTTGGTACCCAACGTCATAGTCATATTACT
The DNA here is from genome assembly GCF_947172395.1 of Bicyclus anynana. Lineage (NCBI taxonomy): Eukaryota > Metazoa > Arthropoda > Insecta > Lepidoptera > Nymphalidae > Bicyclus > Bicyclus anynana. Next base: position 6,519,819 of record NC_069096.1, on the reverse strand, counting down.
AATTAGCGGACGCCCGCGACTTCGTCCACGTGGAAGTCAGTTCATCAGTTTTTCACAAATCCCGCAGGAACCATCGATTTATCTGGGATGAAAAGTAGCCTATGTATTAATCCAGAGTAAAATCTATTTCCATTCCAAATTTCAGCCAAATCGCTTCAGTAGCCGCAGCGTAAAAGAGGAACAAACATACTTACACACTTACACACGAACTTTCGCCTTTATAATATTAGTGTGATAGTGTGATTACGACTATGTAGTCCTACTTACTCAGTTTATTTTTAATTACAAACTTGTCGTTCTTAATAAGACATTTCTAGTGTATAATTACATAAAGTACATCTGGGTATAGCAGGCTTTTAATCCATAACTCAAAGCACGAATTCATACAGTTTGATTACTGTTTTGATTACAAAAGGGCAGCCGTTGAAGTTCGAAGGGGACTGAACGGTGAACGGTCAGTTGATCGATAACATCTCCCTCCGATAGCTCTCTTTCTATTGCTTTTGTATTTTTCACCAGGATATAGACGATATGTACGCTATAGGACTTTCTACCGCAAGGATAACAAAGGATTGTAATTAGATCACCCGCACTCTTGGTAACAAGATTGGTATGCTTTGTATACAGCTGACGGCCTTCGTGGATTTACAAGAGAAAGGTCCTGGGCTGAATCCCCGGTTTTGACGATTGAGGTTTTCTTAATAGGTCCAGGTCTGGCTTCGGCCATGGCTAGTTACCATCCTACCGTCAAAGAAGTACCGCCAATAAATTTAGCATTCCGGTACGATGTCGTGTAGAAACCGAAAGGGGTGTGGTTTTTATCCTACTCCTAACAAGTTAGCCCGCTTCCATCTTAGATTGCATCATCACTTACCATCACATGAGATTGTAGTCAAGAGCTAACTTGTAGAGAATAAAAAATATATAAAAAAGAACATATATGTTGGTATTTATTGGCAGAGTTAATTGGTAACGGACAATATTATTATTTTCTAAAAATCCATCAAAAATGTTTTCTGTCGATGGCGGTTTTAGTAGTTTTTTATAGTACTAATTGACGGGCCAAGCAATGGTCCACCTAATGATAAGTGAAAGACCAGCGTTCATTAACAAAGCAAAAATTCACATGGGATGCCATTAACATGTTGTACAAAATGCCGCCCTGAGTCCTTAATCTGAGGACTCAAAACCTCACATGTCACTGTAACTATGCCTATAAAACAAAGGCAAGTTGTATATAGGAATGCTTTAACGACAGAAATACCTAAGCATGGCGGTAGTACTTCCCCAAACGTGCTTTGTCATAAAGCTCTACTACTTGAAAACTCTTTAGGCTTTGTTTTAATAATTTTGCTGAAAATGTTGATATAATTTGATAATTCTGCTCAAAATGTTTTAATAATTTTGCTCAAAATCTATACTTATAATAAATCTAAAAAGATAGGTCACAATTCTTTACCTAAAATATCTTTCCAAAATAACTATCGGGGGGTGATTAGTGATCGATACTGATGCCAAAAATGCAATCAGTAAAATTTTTGTCTTTCTTTCTGTCTATCTGTCTGTCTGTCTGTATGTTCGTTATAGAAACAAAAACTACTCGTCGGATTTTAACGAAACTTGATACAATTATTTTTCATACTCCTGGGCAGGTTAAAGTATACTTTTCATCATGCTACGATCAATAGGAGGAGCAGAGCAGTGAAGGGAAATGTTGGGAAAACGGGAGAAGTTTCTTCATTTTTTAAGGTTCCGTCGCGTGGTAGGGTAGGGGTAGGATAGGGGTATGGTAGAAATAGGGTAGGTGGTAGAGTAGCAGTTGGGTAGGGGTAGGGTAGGGGTAGGCTCAGGGTAGGGTAGGGTAGTAGTACAGTTTCACGCGGACGAAATCGCGGGCGTCCGCTAGTGTTTTAATAATTTTATTCAAAATGTAACGACATTTTAAGCAAACTACACTAAAGGGTTCTCAAGTAGTAGAGCTTTGTGACAAAACACGATTGAGGAAGTACTACCGCCATTCTTAACCTACTTATGTACTTATAATCGTAAGTCGGATCTTATAACGAAAGAGGCCTTACCCTGTAGTGAACCATTAAATTAATGATGATGAACCAACGCAGGTGTAGACACAGCCTAATAACGTTTGTAGGTCAGCAAACAGTCCCATCACAGTATGACGTGGCAAGTAGTTATCTAGGGAGAGATAAACCGGAATAGTCGAGATATTTTAGAGTTTAATACTAACTAGGCGCGGTCGCTTGACTTTCCAACGACGAATCTGTTTCATACATGCATTTGTTCTTAATATGTCTTTGTTGAACGAATCTATACTAATAATAAAAAGCTGAAGAGTTTGTTTGTTTGTTTAATTGATTGAACTCGCTAATCTCAGGAACTACTTACTAGTCTGATTTGAAAAATTCTTTCAGTGTTAGATAGCCCATTTATCGAGGAAGGCTATAGGCTATATATTATCCCCGTGTTTTCACGGGAATGGGAACCACGCGGGTGAAACTGCGTGGCGTCAGCTAGTGTTTAATATACAGATAGACCAGAATGATAACTAACGCATACAATATGTTACAGTTCGTTTTATGTGGGATGGTGCGGGTTTGAAAGTTTGCCGCGATTCACGACAATAGTACATATTAAGAACGTCATACAGGCGACTGTCACAGTACCCATGCTAGCTGAGTTTTAAATGCGTTTGAAAGTTAAATCTGCTTGTTAGTAGTATCTGTGACATAGAAAAGGATATATGAAGCTTATCTATGCTTATTTTTCTTATACAAAATTGTATACCTAACGACAACATTTATCGGTATGTTGACTGAATTTTTCAGGAATTATAATTGATTTTGGACAATTTATAGATGTCGAAATTTATTGAAATTCGTTTAAAACTTTTTTAGTTTATCGCATTCGCAGTGAATGCGCAGAGCTCAGCGTGACCACAATATAGTAAATTAGACAGTTAAAATGATAACAAAACCAAAAATGGTTAACATTTACGAGGCCCGTCATGCTGTACCCATAAAGCCATGTAGGTACGTACTGTAATATCGTATCTGTATGCAAATCTCGCCGGACCGGACCGCTTCATACGCTTTAATTGCGTAACTGATGGCTATTCCGACTCGAAACCGGAAAGTGTAATTATACCTTTATTAATAACCCACATTTCCTACTAGGGCAATTTTTATTGTTATACTAAAATTTGGAAACCAAAAGGTCAATTTTGGTAATTTCATGAATGTTAACTTAATACACGATATCCTGGCCTATTCATTAACATTGGTCTAATGGCCAACTCATATAATTAACATGAAATCAATAATAATATAATTCATTACACAGTCCAAAATCGGTCAGTATATTCGATTAGTTAACAATAAATTAATATTGAATACAAAATCACGTGACTTAAGAAAATATTGTAAACTAGCTAACGCCTGGCGGTTTCACCCGCGTAGTTCCCGTGCCCGGATACTGATTAATACATGGAAATAAGATAGGATATGACACTCACTAATAACATGGCTTTCAATTGTAAAAATAATAAATATCAAAAATTCAAAAACTGACAAACTTTACTCCTTTATAATTGTTGGAAATTGCCATGACCAGCAGGTAGTTTGAGAAATAACCGTATCAAAACTTGTTGTCACTGTCATTCAAATGTCTTATCAGCTTGACAACCGAGTGGCGGCCATTTTGGATTGACTACATCGTCTGTCAGTTGCATACAAACGGCCAAGGCGTAAAAACACTTCTTACGCTATATGACTTGCTGTGATTATGTGTATAGACTCCACAATATTCCAAAGAACTATTCCAAGTCGCAAAACTCAGTGGTCATGTCGTGCATCTATTTGAGGGTATTATTAGGTATAGACGTACCTAACTCTTTAGTTGTTTCCTACTCGTACCTAAATGCATGTAGACAGGGATATGCTTGATAAATAATTTAATGCCAACCTAGCTTTACCCTCAGGCCATGTATCTATAATATCTTATCGGAAAATACTTTTATAACTCATTTTATATGCAAAAAATTTTGTGGCCAAGAAAGTTAAGCAAAATACGCCTATAGGTCTTCAAATTGTTTTACGTCCCGAAATATATTCGGCCTCCAGGCATATTTGAAGTCTCATAAACATTCCCCGGCCTATATAAAAATTCATAAGGGCATTTTACCTTTCCAGGTATACGCTAAAAATGTTGAAGTTGAGTTTTCTGTTCAAACACATATAATACAAAACGATGTTTATACAATTCTCTGGAATGTCAATGAACTTTTCTGAAAGTTACTTCGATAAAATGTACTTTTTTTATTAAACGTAAGAAATGTTGTATTTATTTCTTTACTAGACACTTTTAGAAAGATTGTGTTGTGCTACAGTGGTGAGTTAACATCTATACCTACGCTACAAATTGTCTTCTAAAATTGAATCTTAACATTCTCAAAAACGAAATGGGGAGTAATATCACCAACTTCGTAAATACAGCCTACTACTTACTGGGAATTTCTCGATATCTAATAGTTATTACTAGAACGACCTAGGACTCGAAATTAAAACACTGAGCAATTAAAATACATAAAGTGACCAGTCAGAGTAGATGATAAAACTTTCTGAAACAGCCATTTATGAAATAGTAAAATCAATCGATGCTCGATCAAAATATGCATATTGCATGTGTATAAAAAAGATATGAGATAGACTGCATGTTACAAAAGTTTGTAGATCTAATAACGGGTTGATTTTTTTAGTTCTCAACTTCAGCTTTATATCCGGCGGGGCTGTAACAATATTCGATAAAACAATATTTTCCCATTTCGCGCTCATTCTTTGAACGGCGTTTGTAAAAATGGTATCTTCAAAATTCGATTCAATTTCCTGGCGAGCAATTTTTGAAGCACTGCAGGCTTGCGAGCTCTACAATGATCGTGTTGGTAGGAGAAGCACAATATGTTTTACAACCGTTTCTGTTGGAATGGACACAACTGAAACTATTTATATTTGTTTAAAATATATAAATGTTTGTTTGTTTAAGTTTTTATATTTATATTTATTCAAATCTGTTTTCAGGGTAGGTATAGTACATCAATAGAAATAACGGAACCGTTATTTGGTTATTCGTTTGTCTATCTATTTATCCCTTTATTTCGGGAAACTCTGAAATCTGTTTTCATCGTCATGAACAAAAATCCGTTTTTTATTTTTTCTTTAATTTAATACAGAAATAGCGTTTGAAATTAGAACATGCGATGCGATATTTAAAATAACGAAGGCCGTCGTTCGTTATTTTAAAAGCCGTTAAAAGATTTCCAGCTTTTGTATTTACTATTGATAAGTACGGTAGAACAGGACTCGGGTATCATATACCTATCATCGGGTATCATGGGAAACTAATTGCAAAAAATGTATATTCATTTTAAAATAACTATCCCGCCACCTTGGGTGGTCTGCCATATTGTATTTAGATTAACGTCATATAATAATAACGTGCATTGTCATCCAATTTTAATTGTGTATACAAATTTCAGCTCAATCGGTTGAAGATATCTACTTCAAAATTGAGCTCAAAGAATCCACCCTAATATCCTACATCCTAACACCCTTACATCATTGCAAGTCAAATAAAAGATTTTAAAAATATAAAAGTTGACAACAACAACAGTTTATCTTTATCGAGGGTTGTCGCGAAAGTAATCTATATAAAGAACAATTTTGTAAATTGCTAATTTAGGGCACTTTATTAGGTAATAACATAATCCCACCCATATCCACAAAGTCAAATATTACTAAAAGATATAAAACTGGAACTAAAATCATAATAATACACTAACATAATAAAGTGATATATCCACCTAATAATAATAATCTGCTCGATTAACAGTTTCTCACCTTTCCCCTCGTTTCAGGCCTTTATCAAATTGGTGGGAAATTCCTCTTAGAGGTAACCGATTGGTTCCATTCGGAATTTCGTACGCGCCCAAAATTTCACACGAGCTGCTTAGAACGGATTACATCAGAGCATCCATTTGGGTAGCTACGGTTTGTATTCAAACACGGTAACAATTGTTATTGAGGTACAACATAATATTATAGCTTGGCGATTTTGTTCATAACACTCCCGACGGTCTGCGGGTGCCGGGGGACGGGTAGCGATGACAGAAAAAGACCGCTACACATAACTTATTACGTTACGAATAAGTCCTAAAGTAACGTATTAAAGATTAACTAACTATTTAATTAAATATTATAATATAATAATCATGGGCGGAACTTTACTGTACGTACGTTAAACAAATTAAAATTATTAGTGTTCCATTAAATATTACTATTAAAAATCGGATAATATAATATTGATATAAAATAAGTTATTTGGTTGCCTTAACTTTTAGTGAGAATAAACTTCCAAATTAACTAACTTCTAGAATAGTTGCTAAATTGGTCAAAACAAAATTAGCATTTTAACATAACTATTTAATTAAACAAAAATTCAGTCTTACAGAATCATAATATTATTTATTATAAATGTAACGAATGCCAATGATTTACTAGTAGAATGGTTAATTATAGTAGAAATTACCAACCTTTAAGCGTTAAACCCGAATTTCACACATAATTTCGCTAGTGCTAAAATAACTTGAATAAATTATTTATAATAAGTATGTCGGTATCATAAGGGTAGGGTACTGAATGTCTCTAACTTTTCAATTTAAATAAATTTATTTTCTTTCTTTTTTCAATTTCCGTTTTTACTACAACCAGCAATATGGGTATCTTATGGGTCATAATGAAAAGGTGCATGCCTTTGAGGCAAGCAAAGGCTCAGTGCTTATAGGTAGGTACTTAATTGAAAAAATGCACACCACAACTTACAGAACCCCAGTAACAAGTTATCTGAAAGGGCGTATTGTGTAAACGTTCGACACCAGAGTACAACGGTACAGAACGTGCGATATCAACTAACATGGTCTTTGTAGGCTGTGACATTTCCCCCACAATGGAGTTACGCTCTGCGCCAAACAATGAGTCCACTCAATCGAGGTATCGGCTCTACGAGTACAAACAGTGATATTGGTTCCAACGTCCAATGTTATAACAATGTAATAATCAAACCGAATCAATAAGGTTTGATGTATTTGACATTTTTTTTATTTGTTATCGATTAACGGAAGAAGACGCCTACTTTGAACGCGTCATCGCAAACTAGAATGCATTATCCTGTTTAATGAGGCATACATCAATACTTCTAATCTCAATATCTTCAACATTAGGGGACACTGGCATTCATGTCTCGCTTATTGAATAAATATACGAATCAATGAAAATATAGGGTTTTTAACCACTATAATATTTATAGTATTATACAATTTTATCCTATAATGCTTTAAAATATGGCTATTATTATGTTTACTTTAAAAAAACAAAAACTGAGTTTCATAAATAGAGCTTTTGCAGTCTAATCCAACCCAAAACGAAACCTTTAAGTGACCATTATTCATGACAATCACCAAACCATATGTTTTCTGTGACCAAACTACAATTTTAAATCAAATAAATTTGAATAAAATTCTTTTTCAAAATTGGAAACACTAAATTACCGAATGAAAATCCTCGGCTTTAAAGCGTTATACTGGCAAAGTTGCAATGTCAAAGCGCTTTTAACTTGTAATACGAAGCCGTATCAAAACGCCAACGATACGTCACACTTATTATCACGGGCTTTATTGCAATGTCAACCGAAACGTCACCGCATAATGTGGATTTGCATGGCTGCCGAACCATTTTTCCAATAGTTTTTATTTGGATTGAAAATAAATTTCACCCAACGTGTTGAATGTGACAGTGAATATGCCTTAGAACTTTTATAATATAAAGCCGGGTCCATACATCTGTAACGCGTAATGTAATCCACTTTGTAATGTAAGGAGGCTTCGCCCGTGGCTAGTTACCACCCTACCGACAAAGACGTACCGCCAAGCGATTTAGCGTTCCGGTACGATGTCGTGTAGAAACCGAAAGGGGTGTGGATTTTCATCCTCCTCCTAACAAGTTAGCCCGCTTCCATCTTAGACTGCATTATCACTTACCATCAGGTGTGATTGTAGTCAAGGACTAACTTGTAAAGAATAAAAAAAAAAAATCAAATTCTACGTGTGGGCAGCACTACGAGCATTACATGTAACGATCGCGCCGACGTTCGGGCTGATCCAACGGCTGTCGTTATTTTGCGCGAACACAAAGGCTGGTCTTCATTTAGTAGACACATAGTAGAAAAATAAAAGGAGCACCAGCTATAACGACCTTCCTATTCAGCATGTTCGTAGCAACTATTGGAAACCGCTCTTGAAATAGATTCGCTTAGACAATTCGCTTTGAGTTCGTGTGCCGTCCACACTGTTGACGGTAAATTACACGTAATCTTACATTACGCGTTACACACGTCTGGACCCGGCTTATGAGATATAATAAATTGGTTTTAAAAAAATATGATTTTATCTTCAGTACGAATTACGTAAGGCGATATTAGCTGTTGATATTGGAATATTATCGTACATTGACGATATTGGAACGTTGTTAATTTCAATAGTGTAGCAAAAAAAAAAAATATTATGTAATAGTACAATAATAATCAACACGCATTAACTATTTGCATAATTATGTAAAGTAAAATAATTTTGCTCGTGTTCTTAAATTAAATTCATGTTAAACTCAAATCTAGATAATATGTTCACTGGAAGTCATGTCTACACGAAAGTAACCTTAAATAACCTTAAGTTGGTTGAAACAGTTACAGGTATTATCAAGCTCCATGTTAACTCTAAACACGAGTGTAATATTATACTGGTATATATATATATATATATAGGAGCCGTGATAGCCCGGTGAATATGACCTCTGCCTCCGATTCCGGGGGGTGTGGGTTTGAATCCGCTCCTCCAATTTTTCAGTTGTGTGCATTTTAAGAAATTAAATATCACGTGTCTCAAAGGGTGACGGAAAAACGTCGTGAGGAAACCTGTGTACCAGAGAATTTTCTTAATTCCCTGCTTGTGTGAAATCTATCAATCCGCATTGGGCCAGCGTGGTGGACGATTGGCTTAACCCCTCTTATTCTGAGACGAGACTCGAGCTTAGCAGTGAGTCGAATATGGGTGGATAATGATGATGATCATGATAACATTCATTTTACAACAACAACTTAATTTCTTTCGAATAAACCATCGTAAACATGAAACGAAAGCTTTCGCTTCACGCATTAATACACATAATTATTACAATATTTGCAGAAATCAGGATTCAATTAAGCAGTTGGTGGTGCAGGCAAAAGATCTAGAGGCAAATCTTCAACGCGATAGACGGATTTAGTCAATGCTGCCACACAATCCATCCATGGTGGTGTGTTCCCATAGCCAATTGTCAAAACTGGAGGAGCATTGCACAGAAGGCGTGGCTCATCGCACCCACAATCACTCTGCCAAGAGTGAACGATTATGAAGAAGAATATTATTTCCATCAAAAAGTCGGTGACCGCTTCTGCCAACTTCCACTAACAAATTCTTAACCATCAGCCGGCAAAAGATATATCGTTAACCTTGTCTGTAAATTATAGCTACCCTCTGATTACATTCGAACCCATGCGGGATAGTTTGTTTACAGCCTGCTCTGTGACCGCTATAAAAGACCTCCGCCCGAAACTACTCCATATGTAGGTACGTTGTTTAGCTTTACTACAAGGGGCTCAAATTGACCGGATAACAAAATGCTTCTTGATGTTTTTGATAGCTTATTTACGTGTATTAGTTTGGTTTTTCTTAACCAGAGGTGTATTTAGCAATTTATTGATCTAATTTTCTAATATCTCGGAGATAACTATTATTTTTTTCTTATTCCTTACAAGTTAGCTCTTGATTACAATCTCACCAGTAAGTGATGATGCAATCATCAATTTGGAGGATGGAAATCCACATCCCTTTCGGTTTCTACACGACATCGTACCGGAATGCTAAATCGCTTGGCGGTACGTCTTTGTCGGTAGGATGGTAACTAGCCACGGCCAAAGCCTACCACCAGCCAGGCCTGGACCAATTTTAAGAAAACCTCAATGGGCCCAGCCGGTGATCGAACCCAGGACCTCAGTCTAGTAAATCTACCGCGCATACCACTGCGCCACGGAGGCCGTCAAAACTATAATCTGACGAACCCGTGCGCCAAAGTCACCCAGATCTGACAGGACGCCTGTTTCATCCCGAAATCAGAGCATCCTTAGGACTCTAAAACGTTCAGGTAGTTCTATATAAGTTCTATAAATTAAAAAAAAAATTATTCATTCAAATTGTTTTTTTTTTTTGTGTACTACTTATTATACACATACCATTTACTTGGCTCAAATTCAATCAGCGGGCGATGGAGCGAGCTATGGGGTTTCTCTGCGTGATCGAATCAGAGATGAGGAGATCCTCAGAAGAACCAAAGTCACTAATATAGCTCAGCGAGTTGCGAAACTGAAGTGGCAATGGGCAGGCCACATAGTTCGAAGAACCGATGGATGTTGGGGTCCCAAGGTGCATGTGCTGGAATGGCGACCCCGCACTGGAAAGCGCAGTGTTGGTCGACCCCCACTAGGTGGACTGAGAACATCAAGCGGATTGCGGGGAGTCGCTGGATGCTTACGCCTCGAGACCGTTTTGTTTGGAAGTCCATGCAAGAGGCCTATGTCCAGCTGTGGACGTCCATCGGCTGTTAATGATGATGATGATGATATACTTGGTATACAAAAATATTACATTGAAATTATAATGTCCATTCAGAACTTGAGTCTTTCGCTCATAACTATATTTAATTTTAAGAAACAATCCTAAAATACTCTGGTCAAATTGCGAATCTGCCTCGGGTCAAATTGCGAATCTGCCAAACTGCCAAAATGTGGATTGCCCTTCCGGCGTCTGTGTTTCCTATCACGTATAATTTGTGCACCTTCAAGGCAAGAGTGAATAGGCACCTTCTAGGCAAGTGCGCTTCATCTTAGACCTCATCACTGCTTTCCATCAGGCTTGATAGTGGTCAAGCGTAAGCCTACTACATAAAAAAAAAATCTATGTTGTAGTTACGTTAAAAAAAATCAACTGAAAACATTAAAAAAATTATCAATAATGATTCTCTATTCGCAAGAGATGATGCGTTTAAACATTCGTCATTTATTTTTATTCATTGACACTCGTGTCTAGCTACACATAAATTACATTAGATAAATCTTCCACCAGTGTAGATATAGTGAGATGAGAGCTTTCATGTTTATTTATACATGCCACAGAGATCGGGTACTGCACAAATAAGCGCAAACAGTTATTTGTGCAAGTCTGCTATAACAGTAACATTTACACTGGAATGTAGTCTTGAGCATAGAAATACAAGGGTGTTTCGTTTTAACTATATCCGTGCTATTTTCTATGGTAACAATCGCTTGCTGCACTATTCTACCCAATTATCTTGAAGTGTTTTGATAGGCTCGCTGAGGGTTTTTTTTAATTATATCCGTTACAGAGTTGTTGCTAAAAAGATGGTGGAATAAGAAAAAGTACTTTTTATACCTCTTCAAAGTTTGCAATGTCTTATAAAACACATTTGCTCGTAAAGTATTGCTTTTTCACCAATTTCAATATTATAATGTTACGCACATGTGTCGTAATGTAAAGAAAAATGCACATGTCCCGAAATGTAATATAAAACCTTTATCACCCAAAAAAAAAATAAGCTACAGTAAAATTAATTTTAAAAGATTTTTTAGACTCGCGGGAATACAGAAACAAAACACGTCGCAGGCTAGTGTTAATTTAAACTTTTTTTTTTATCAATACACGAAAACTGTGAAACGAAATAAACAAAGCTACGATTGCTTCCACTATCCCGGATGTAAAATAAAATGTGAAAAATTTTACACGGACATCCTCACCTGGACATTTTTTACTCTGCAATTTCATGAAATTAATTTTACATGCCTCAGGCGGCAGAAATTTCAATTTCATAGATCTCGTTTGACAATTAAAGTGGAAAAAAAGCTCATTCATTTATCAATTGTTCGAGATATTGCCAAGTTTTTACTGTTATCGTTGTAGTGGGTCGACGCCAAATTATTCTTTCACCTCAACTCTATTTTTACTGGCGAAGTACTTACCATAATAATGTAGGCAATTTCAAGTAATGCTGCAGACTATTTTCTTTATACGATTTAAAAGCTTAAATTTTTTTTTCAATACAATTTAATACAAATTGCTGGTGGCTGGTGAATTGTTGTATTGTTAATCTATTTAAATAAAAATCAATGCCACTTTTCGTTGTAATTTTATAACTTAAAAAACGGGCTTACTTATCCAAATCAAATATTATGGCTTTGTTCATTTATAACCGTATCATTACACACACAGATTTCAAACAATTAATACTAGTTGACACTTTTTTTTAAATGGTCTTAAATTGTTCATTGTCGTTCTACTAGATTGAAAAAAAAAATATCAAAGTTTTTTAAGTAAAAGTTTATATTTTTTAATATATATTTAACTTTATGACGTCACAAAATGGACGACAACGTTTATGACGAAAAATTTTAAAAAATACACGATATTTAAGTTAAGTTTTATATCGATATATTTCAGACCCTTATTCCATATGTTATGCGAAATTAATTTTGTTTATAATAAATTTGATATGAGTCAACTACCTTATTATAATTATGTGCAAGTCTCATAATTTCTTGAGACATTTTTTATCAAATAAATACATATTAATAATGTTGACAAAATTAGTACCCATTCTGGATAAATAAATTAATTAAATCTGGTATTAAATTTTCTTCAGGTACGTTGACAAAGTATAGAATATCGCTAAAAACCTGTCTTATATTTTATATATTATTATTTTGTCTTATATATTATAAATTGTGTTCTGTCTTCGAAACCTATATTTTATTAAGTTCAATAATATTCCGCAACCTACTGAAATGTAGCCGACGGCCTCCGTGGCGCAGTGGTATGCGCGGTGGATATACAAAACGGAGGTCCTGGGTTCGATCCCCGGCTGGGCAGATTGAGATTTTCTTAATTAATCCAGGTCGGGCTGGTGGGAGGCTTCGGCCGTGGTTACCACCCTACCGGCAAAGACGTACCGCCAAGCGATTTAGCGTTCCGGTACGCCGTGTAGAAACCGAAAAGGGTGCGGATTTTCATCCTCCTCCTTACAAGTTAGCCCGCTTCCATCTAAGACTACAACATCACGTACCATCAGGTGAGAATTTAATCAAGGGCTAACTTGTAAACTATTAAAAAAAAAATGTAATGAAGAATTTGTCTCGACCAAAGAAGGTTTTCAAAGCCTTTTAGAGTGGGAACCCTATTAACGAAGCGCCTTTGTGCGCCCATACACCCGCAGTATCATTAAAAATATAGATATACGGCCTTTTCTTCGAAAATGTGAGTTGAACGCGTGTAAAAAGCCTCAGATTCGCTTAGCTGCGCCGTTTTAATGAAATTAAAAATAAACAGAGAAGGCGGAGACTTAAAAATATTAGTTTCTTGGAATACACATTACGTTTACCTAGTAACTAAGATACGTGAGCCCAGTGGATTTGACCTCTGCCTTCGATTCCAGAGGGCGTGGGTTCGAATCCGGTCCGGGGCATGCACCACCAACTTAAAAAATTAAATATCACGTGTCTCAAACGGTGAAAGAAAAACATCGTGAGGAAACCTGCACACCGCAGAATTTTCTTAATTCTCTTTTTTTTCTTTAGATTTTAGCCCAATCGCTTTAGTAGTAGCGGTGTTAAACAGTAACAAACAAACATACAAACATCCATACAAACTTTCGCGTTTATAGTATTAGTAGGATTAATCAATGCCAAAGCGTAACCGCTGATAATCACTAAAAACCGTTAGAATAGCAATAAATTCAGTCTACAACCACAATACATTACAGTATCCTTTTTACTCTATCGCCTAATGTTCTTTTACAAAATCGTGGGAAACTCACGCCACTTTACTAAGCTTTATGACCTAGATGGGTTATTTAAACAAAGGATTTATTATAGTTACCTTAAACTCTGGTTAAAAGGTTAGCGTGGCATAGTTATGAGAGGGCATAACATTTGACACCCATTTTCATCTATTTACTTTATTGAAATATAAAATACTACCAGTTTTGTATAATACTGACAGAATACAGTATTACAATTTATTATCAACCCATATTCGGCACACTGCTGAGTTCCAGTCTCCGGCCAGAATGAGAGGGGTTAGGCCAATAGTCCACTACGCTGGCCCAATGCGGATTGGCACATTTTACACACGCCGAAAATCAAGAAAATTCTCTGGTATGCAAGTTTCCTCACGATTTTTTTCCTTCACCGTTTAAGATACGTGATATTTAATTTATTAAAATACACACAAGTGAAAAGTTAGAGGTGCATGCCCACACTCTTCGGAATCGGAAGCAGAAGTCATATCCACTGGGCTATCACTGCTCAACAAAAGTTTTTTGTACTTATTTACTTAGTCGAGGTTACTACACCATGGATGAGTTCCTTAAATAAAGAATGCTTGGAGGCCGTTGGATCAGCTTCCACCTTCACACAGGAAGTAAAACTATAAGAAATTGTAAATTCCGAACCGGTGGTAGAATCTTTACAAATAGTCAACTGACGTATCAAAAGTGCTTGTAAACTGAGCCTACTTGAATTTGGAATTTTTGAAAACCATAAATTATGTAACTATAATTATATCACAAGCTTTATAATATTTTGATTTTCATTTACTATTTTTTTTTCTTTTCATTAACATATAAGTCCATTAACCCGCAGATCTTCAGACATCATTTGTATAAGATGAAGTCGGTGTCCTCAATGTAGAGCGTAATTGCAAACGTACATAGCGAACGAACTTACAGCTTTACCGGGAAATCAACTCAACCTAGTTGCCAGCAAAAGCAGAGTTATTTGCTTACAGCTGCGCTTGACTGGGACATTGTTCTTTGACGTTAAATCCTATCACTATGCAGAGCAGTTAACACGCACACATACGATAAATTATGCTTTACGTATGCGGGCTACAGACCTTCAGTTTTAACTATCAAATATGAACTGTTTAGTTAAATCGACCGTGTTTAGCCATAACTGAGAACTGTGCAGTTTATTCAAACGACTTTGCTTAAAATTTTGATTAAACAAATCTGTTCAGTTAAAATTGCGCAGTTATGTTATGCGGGCTATAAAATTGAAGGTCTAATAGCCCGCATAACAAAAATGAATGCTAACTATGGGCCTCATAAAAAGGCTCAGAGTCATACAGCGGGTGATGGAACGAGCTATGTTAGGAGTATCTCTACGTGATCGAATCAGAAATGACATAGCTCAACGAGTTGTGAAGCTGAAGTGGCAATGAGCGGGGCACATGGTTCAAAGAGCCGATAGCTGTTGGGGTTCCAAGGTGCTGGAATGGCGACCTCGCACTAAAAAGGGCAGTGTTGGTCGACCCCCCACCAGGTGGACTGACGCCATAAAGCGAGGAGGAGCAGGCCGCGGCGTGCGCGTCCGCCAACAGCGTGCAGGCTTTACTGCCCATATTTTTTTCATACCGTGGGCTATATATGAAAAATGGATTATGCTAGCCACTCATCATCCAATAAACTCACATGCCTGCAGCGCTAACGGCTTGACGTCCGATAAAACTGATCGTGTGTTGGCCGCGATCAGCATGATGTCAAGATTAGTGTTATCGGCTGTCAAGCTTTTAGAGCTTATTGGATCGTCAGTGTCTGACTTAAGATAACTTTCTGTATCGTATCGTTCCGAGTAATTATTATAAATACCTCTGCAATACGTCTATTCATATTTTTATGCCCAATAATACCTACTTTCCATAAATCAAATTGAGGTCACGTTGTTCCGCCGCCCATCGCACCGTAATTGCTAAGTTTGATGGAAATATAAATAAATAATCGATTTTCTGAGCAAAACTGTAGGTGAAACAAATCAAATATAAATATTGTTTTTAAATTTTATAACTACGGATACAAAAATACTAAAGTATTGCGGTCAGTCACATATTATTACTGTAAAAATACGGTTAATTAATAACAGAGAAAGTTGATTTTCGTCTTTTTTTTAAGTTACATTAAATACACACACAGACACTTTTCCCTCCGGCTTTAAGCGAAAAGTTCATACCAGGAGGTGGAAAGAAATCCTACATCACATTTAACTATATATTTTTAACAATACTATTGACTTATCTGAAGAGTATCCATCTATACACATGATATTTTAATGCACAAGTGCGAGTTTAAACACGGGTGCACTGTTTATTCTTCCACTCTCATAATCCGAAATAATGGCATGAGATGAGAAGAAAGTTTAAAAAGTGGAGCTTTACTTGATGGCTGAGGTACGACAGTGTACTAGAACTGGCGATTCTTCTAAGAAAATCCCAGTGATTTATTTTAGACCTGGTCTGAAAATTGAACCTTATACTATTAAGCAAACGAGGTAACCGCTGGACGAATGAGGCAATTAATAAAATATTTATAAAGACGACTTTTTTATTTAATTTTTTACAAATTTTATGTGTCGTTACTTGTAATTAAGACTTCCTAAACTTGGAGCGCTGGTCTATTTGCCAAGGTATAGTTGGACACCATTCAGCCCCACCGACAAAGACTTACCGCCGAGTTTTGCACTCCAATACAATTTTGCGTTCCAAAAGCTCGAATGTTTCATTGACACATTTATAAAAAAAGCAACACTGAAAGGTATAAATAAAATAAAATACACTATAAATAAAAAGTAAGGAAATAAATAATTTAATTACTGAAAAACTTTTATAAAGAGTAAAAAAATAATGACGTCCCCAAACTTTATTCATAGCAATTATTTAAAGTTGGATTAAAAGTAAACAAGTGCACTAGAACTTAATCTACAAATGTGAAAATTAAAAATATTGTTAGAATTCTAATTTTCTATTAAGAAAAAATAATAAAAAAAGTTAATATTGTTTATCTAATTTACCTTAATGCAGTAATAAAACATGTAATTCCATTATACCACGTTAATTGTCCATTATTTTATAGTTCCACTCACACTGTAACGTCACTCGACATTATTCATACACAATATAATACTTTAACTTTCTACCGCAAAATAAATTAAACAGTCCAATTGAAGCACATTTCACAATAGCATTATCGTATTTATGTTCAAAATTATTACGTAAACGCCGGGTGATAATAGCTTTTTACGTGGACAAAGGGCATACTTTCCAACCATATTGTCCATTTCGAGTCACAACAGCGCTTTGTGGAAGATACACATTTGAGAAAAAAATAACGAAACTGCTTTCGCCGCTGGCCCTATTGTCCGAGTACTGTGAGTAACACAAATGCTACGCCGTAGACACGTTGTAGCGTCGCTACGGCTGGATCGCCACTGGCGGGGGCTACGAGCACCCGGACGGCGCACCCACACTACGACACCAGCTATACAACAACGAATCAACCCACTCACACAAGCAGCCGTATTACAGAAAAGCCGTGAGAGGAAGCGGGAAAGTAACATTTTTGAGCCTGTAAACGATGTACACACTAATGGTTGTACATTCACACAAGCGCGGTGACGCACACACTGACATAAGTATACGGACCGATTTAAACTTGTAATCCCTAACGATGATTTGAATTTAAAGGATTTGGCTAATCTTGAAACAGTAAAACAAGTATGAAAAGCGCGTTTCTTGCAAACGAAACGAACATTTTACTGCCCAACTCAACAACTCGAAAGAACAAAGCAAGATAAATGTATACAGATAAATTTTAGTTTCATGTTAATTCAAAATTCGGACTTAACTTTTTCCATGTCCTGTAAAAGTGCTGATGCGTTAGAATTATTTTTACTAGAACTTTAAAACAGTTGAAAATTTCAGGTGGACTTTTATTAGTTAAAACTACCGCAGACGATCTATTTTGGACTCTGTAAAAGTTTCTCACAGTAAAGTGAGAAACAAAAGTAGAAGACCGAATTACTCAAATTTTCGATCTCTAATACTTACCACTGTGATGTTTTTAGTGTATAAATATAACACTCGATGTCTTAATGTTAAAAATGTTTTGTTATAATATTAACACTGATATCCAGCTTTGTTCGTTGTATTACTTTTTCTAAAGATATTATAGCAAATTCCTGTAAACTTTTTCATCATCATCATCATCATATCAGCCGATGGACGTCCACTGCAGGACATATGCCTTTTGTAGGGACTTCCAAACATCACGATACTGAGCCATCTGCATCCAGCAAATACCTGCGACTCGCTTGATGTCGTCAGTCCACCTGGTGGGGGGTCGACCAACACTGCGCTTTCTAGTGCGAGGTCGCCATTCCAGCACCTTGGGACCCCAACGGCCATCGGCTCTTCGAACTATGTGCCCCGCCCATTGCCACTTTAGCTTCGCGACACGTTGAGCTATGTCGGTAACTTTAGTTCTTTTGCGGATCTCCTCATTTCTGATTCGATCACGCAGAGATACTCCTAGCATAGCTCGTTCCATCTCCCGCTGTGTGACTCTGAGTTTTCTTATAAAGCCCATAGTTAGCGACCAATTAGTCTCGGAATCATAGATGGACCGAACAAATATAAACATTTTAGATACCACTAATATAACGGATAAAAATTATAAAAAGTTTATATTAGTGTTTTATTGTTTTTAAACTATTATAACCACTTTAGAAAACAATTATTTCGAAAACAATAGACAGACATTTTAATTTAGTTATATAGTAAGTGATAACTTAATTAGTAGTAATCTAATAAACGTGTAAACTATCTTTATATAAACATACCACTACTACCTATGGTTACGTGATATTTGGGTCAAGTTGTTGAACTGTCCGGTTCTTGTTATGGTACGAGATCCGGCATAAGAAATATACACCCTCATCTATTATTTAATCGGGATAAGGAACAATACAAAAAAAATACATTGCACATAGGTTGCTTAGTTAAATTGCAGCCGAACAGTATTAAATGATATTTTTTTTTGTATTTAATCTACTTCCCTTATTGATTTATTTAAAAAAAATCATACACTTGTTAATAGAATATACCAAAAATAATTGAAAAAGTAACGGTTGCACTGCAACTGTGGGGTTGCCAGATATAAACAGTTAGGTAATGTTATTTACATAAAGCGAAGCGATAGCTCATTTTATGCTTAATTTAACTATATTAGGTTGCCTTTGATCTAGTTCATGGCTTGCTAAATTTGTATGAAAAATGTCTTTGGCCGCAATTTAACTAGGCAATCTATTTCCAATGTGTCACAGTAAACATTATCTATCATTTATTTCATAGCACTTCTGAATAACAGATGAGGGTATATATTCAAGAATGAATTGAGGTGAATTCGAAACTTGCACTTGTGAGTTAGGACGTAATAGCTTAGTGGATAGTGACCTTTGCCTCCGATTCCGGAGGGTGTGGGTTCGAATCCGGTCCGCGGGTTTGAGAAATTAAATATCACGTGTCTCAAACGGTGAAGGAAAACATCGTGAGGAAATCTGCACGCCAGAGAATTTCTTAATTTTCTACGTGTGTTAAGTCTGCCAATACGCATTGGGCCAGCGTGGTGGACCTAACCTAACCCCTCTCATTCTGAGAGGAGACTCGAGCTCAGCAGTGAGCCGTATATGGGGTGATAACGACGACGACGACTTGTGAGTTATACAAACATCGTTACTGAATAGCCCTCCTGATGTTACGTAACGACATAATTAAAATAGACGCTAATTTGATAAGAGATCAGTTTATTGTGACTTGTTACAAACGGTAAGCCCATTTGGGAGAAACTCTGACATTGCAACACGCCGAATCGCTTCATCATTATCAAACCATATTCGGCTCACTGCTGTGCACGAGTCACCTCTCAGAATGAGACGGGTTAGGCAATCCACATTGGGTAAGCGTGATGGACTATCCACCACGCTGACCCATTGCGGATTGGCAGACTTAACACACGTAGAGAATTAAGAAAATTCTCAGGTATACAGGTTTCCTAACGATGCTTTTCTTCGATGATCTTCACCGTTGGAGACACGAGATATTTAATTTCTTAAAATTAATGCCCCAAACCGGCTTCGAACCTACACCATCCAGAATCAGAGGCAGAGGCTATATTCACTAGGATATCACGGCTCTTTGCTTAGCTATCGGTAACCCAGTTGGATTACGTTGTCGTTTACTACGCAACCATAGGCCTTATTAGGCCTGCTTAGAGTGGACTAGAAGTTTGGCACGGTCTGTACTACACAAACACAGAGTTCTTAATAAAGTAGTAGCTGAGACGAAAACTTTGTTATTATTCATAATTTAATTCAAAATAAAAAATACATAAATATTTCATTAATCCCTTCTCCCATTTTAAAGGAGTGCGAGAATAAACACTATGACACGAGATTTTATATATTAGACAAATCAGTTTCTAGACTGTACAAAAAGTTATAAAACGATAGGGAAACAATTGTTACATGGAATCCAATTTCGTACATTCCCAGTTGGTTGACATCAAGCATCAACACCAGTTGATTGACACGGAAATTTACCATGATTTATACCCACAGTTGCCATTCAACCACCCTTTCAATCACCTTTTATACCGACACACTGCATTGTCAAAGTTCGCCCGGGGAAAATTTCAGATATCAAAGTTGACTGAGAACTTTTCAATGAAGATGTCGCAATTAATTTTCGATAAAATTTAGCTCGTTAACGTTTGAAATTACGGACTCCGAAAGAGCTTAATTGAAATGTACGAAGTTTTTTCATTAAGGATCGACCATTCCGGATATATTATTATATTAAAATAATGTGCAAAATATACGTCTCAATGAGAACAAAGTTACTAATATATTTTTCCATTATACTTATTTATGTCACTACAGTATTATGGTCTGAAGGTTAAGCTTCCAATGAAATTAGAGACACGTGAGCCTTCCAGATCCTTTTTTATACATTATATTATCATCTTCATATACTTTTATACCAGAGGCCAAATAATAAGATTCTCGATCATTTTTTAGGGAATCGAGTACTTAAGAACCGAAGTATTCTGGGGCCCACTTTGTAGTGGTCGGTAGGCATTCTTCTTTGTTTTGTTTTAAAGAATATTACTATATTTTTTTTAAATATAACTAATATTCTCATTCCTTCCCCCAATAAGTCGGAAAAAACTATGTAAGGAGTGGGTACGACAATAGTCGAGCGGGCAAGGATCAAACTACCACCTCTCGGTGTTGAGGTGCTATTAAATTATTTAGGCACTAGCGGACGCCCGCAACTTCATCCGCGTGAAATTCAGCTTTTCTCAAATCCCGCGGGAACCATTAATTTTGCAGAGATGAAAGTAACCTATGTGTTAATCTAAAGTAAAATATCAATCAATCAAACGTCCATACAAATTTTCGCGTTTATAATATTAGTAGGATTAATTTCATTTAATAATATTGTTATATGGGATTGTCATGCGTTATAGTCGAAGATTTTTTATTAATAGTTCAATTAAAAACAGCTTAAACATTTTCCATACGTAATTTGAATGTGTTATTCGTGAGACGTAATAGCCTAGTGGATATGACCTCTGCCCTCGATTCGGACGGCGTAGATTCGAATCTGGTCCGGTGCTTGCACCTCCAACTTTTTAGTTATTAAGTGTGCATTTTAAGAAATTAAATATCTTGTATCTCAAATGATAAAGGAAAACATCGTGAGGAAACCTGCATACATGAGAGTCAATTCTATACGTGTGTGAAATCTGCCCATCCGCATTTGACCAGCGTGGTGGACTAAGGTCTAAACCCTCTCATTCTGAGAGGAGACTCGTGCTTAACAGTGAACCGAATATGGGTTGTTAATGATGATAAGATAAGATAAGATAAATATACTTTATTTGCACACCACAAAGACAAAAACAAGTGAAATAAAAAACAAATTAGGAAGAGATCAGCATACAAAAGGCGGCCTTATCGCTAAGTAGCGATTTCTTCCAGGCAACCTTCGGTTTAGGAAAACTTAAGGACATCAGCAGGTGGCGTAAAACAAAAATAACCATAGTATTAGTAATACACATACATACAAATAATTTACATCCTAATACATAAACAATATTACACAAATACCTACAATAATGAATAAAATACATATCAAAATATACTAATAAATACCTTATATTGAAAAGAAATAATATATACAGATCGTCTTTACTGCACCAGATAATGAGACTTTACGGCATTTTTAAAAATGTCCAGTGTCTTTGATTGCCGTATGTTTAAAGGAAGAGCATTCCATAACTTAACGGCTTGCACAACGAAAGAATGATGATGATGATTCGTAAAGAAAATTAGGTATAGTGCGCTAGTTACTTCACGATATGCTTGAAAAAGTAAAGTATTAAAAATAAAATTAAACACCAAGGTTTAATTAAATTACATCAAACAGAAATATCTCCGAATTCGAATAATGAAACTTTAATTTAATACACCGTAATCATGCGTTAAGATATTCTGTATAAATTATTGTTGTTTACGAATTAACATGAAAATGTCTATATCAAATTCAAGAACCACCTTAGATATGTACATCAGTGTACAATTAGTAAAACCCTTCCAATACAATTGAACATGTAACAAAGTGGTCGTATATAGAAACCTCTCAAACCCCGATCATGTATTATGAACAATTGTTCCCAGAGGATCATTATTACGGTACGCATTGTATAAATTGAATAGACAAATATAATGGTAACCAAAATCAAATTGCCGTCGAAATATACGACATAATTGATATATGTTTTGTGTATAAATTAATTATTATTTATTGTAGATGTTTCATAATAAATTATGAAATAGGAAAAGTTCTTGTCTTGAATTACATTCTTTGAAATTACAATTTGTGATTATTTTATCTTATTTATTACGTTCTTATAAATAATATATATCTTTATACTAAGCGGACACCCGCGACTTCGTCCTCGTGGAATTCAGTTTTTCACAAATCCTACGGGAACCATGGATAGTATGAAAATTAGCCTATGTGTTAATCCAGAGTGAAATCTATTTCCGTTCCAAATTTCAGCTAAATCGCTTCAGTAGCCGCAGCGTAAAGGAGGAACAAACATACACACACACACAAACTTTCGCCTTTATAATAGTGTGATGTGATCAATATCATTTCCCTACCCCCATCTTATTCTTCTACTCTCAACCTACACCTACCCTATCCCTACCCTACACCTACTCTACCTGTGCCCTGCCCCTACCCTACCCATGTCCTACACCTATCCAACCCGTACTCTACCACTACCCTACCCTTATCCTACCCCTACCCAAATTTCAGTTTTTTACAAATCCCGCGGGAATGTATCTCCGCGAGATAAAAGTAGACTGATTTTTACACAATAACCTCCATCTTCCAATAAAAGTCCTAATAAAATAAGTTCAGCCGTTCCATAGATAAGCCCGGACAAACAGACATAAATTATAAAATATCTTGTTTGTGTTTTAGTATCGTGTAAATAATGTTTACTAAAATACAAACAACTTTATGAATTAGAAATGTTACATAATTGTCTTAATAAAATACATATTTAAATTGAATTTAAGTTTAATTTAAATATGTATTTCGTAGAAACATAAATAAATAACTAATAGCACTTTAGATAACGCAATTATTATAATATAACTGATATACACACTTTTATTTATAAGTATTGGTATGTTTTTTAATAATATCTCAACAATTTATGCGGTTAGTTAGTTACCCAATACTTTTATTTGAAAATTCCAATAAAACATGACTATTCGGTCTATTCACCGTTTCGGAGAGGGCATTAGTGGACGATCATTCTTTCCTCGCACTTACCGGTCTTGGGGCAAGAACTACGAGACTCTGTTTACATTGACACAAACATGTTTATCGTGTTTTATAACAATGGAAAAAATTAAAAAACAAAAAAAAATCGGATTTCTTTAAAAACATTTTATTGACGATTATTATTGAACGTGACAACGTCAGAAAATACTGATGGTATGGTTGCATTTTTCAAAAGAAAATTTTAATTGACGTATTTAAAACAATAAATGAATAAAATACTGTTCGTTTTTCTAAAATACTGTTTAATAATCATAATAGATCAGAATGATTCAGAAAAGCGCCCATAATACTCTCTTTTTAAGATACATTTCAAGATTAAAAATTAAATACATGCCCATTACTTTATTTAAAAAAAAAAAACAATAACGACATAAATATCGGTCCAAATAAATGGAAACAGTTTCTAAAGGAAATGCTTTGAAAAGGCAAACTAAGACAGGAAAATATATACAGACATTTTTATCAGAAATTCACAATGATATAAATCCGACATAAAACGTCTTTTACAAGAAACGAAATGTTAGGAATACATTCAAATCATAGCAAAATGATATGTTATGTAACCTACCTTCATATTCCTATTCAGCACTAGGAAATGCCTGTGCCCGCCAATCCGCGCTGGAGCACCGTGGTGTGTCCAAGCTCCATATCCCTTCTCCTATAAGGAGTTAGGAGGGAAGCCTGGTCCTATAGTGAGCCACCAAAATAGGCTGATTTAACGAAAACAATTAAAAAGAAATTCAACCGACTTCTTAAACAGAAAATTAAATACACTCGATATATATATATATATATATTCATATTATAAAATTTGGTTAAACTAGCGGATTGATGGCTTAAATCTATCATACGCTCATAAATAAAGAACTCGGTTTTAAACTGAGTTCTTTGACATGAACATTTCTCGATATATCGTGCCACATGTTTCATACATATGACTGTCGATTTATATGTCTGGTTCCTAAAATAAAATGTAGCATTTTCTTATTTGGTCAGCCATAATAATTATTATTCCTTTAAAAATACAGAGTAGCTATTGGTCGATGGAAGTCGGTGAAGACATAAAGGCAGCTTAGGATATTGCGGCGATCGGGCCCTTTGAGTCTTTCTACGGGCGGAAATTTAATTTAATCGCATTTTCTCCTTTACTAAACGACCACCGATGCGCTGGTATTCCTTTTCGAACGGACTTTAGACTGCACGTTGTTAGATGAATCTTGATATACTTACTACACGTACAAGAAGAGCCCCCCTGTATTCTGTAAAGTTACAGTGTTTTGATATCGTTGGTGGTTTCCATGGAAACTTCGTTGTTAGTGACATTTTATTTTTGGCATCACATAGAAATAAAGTTCAAATTCTAATAAAACTTGTTAAAGGCGAATATTGCATTTATGAGTTTATAATAGCGGAATCGCAAACAAGAGCGACGTTTAGAGGTTTAGTCGTGATATGGGTCACGTCTTTAACCTATTATCTTTCAGTACCTGAATGTAAGCTATTTATTGAGAGCCGTGATAGCCCAGTGGATATGACCTCTGCCTCCGTTTCCGGAAGTTGTGAGTTCGAATCCGGTCCGGGGCATGCACCTCCAACTTTTCAGTTGTGTGCATTTTAAGAAATTAATTATCACGTGTCTCAAACGGTGAAGGAAAACATCGTGAGGAAACCTGCATACCAGAGAATTTTCTTAATTCTCTGCGTGTGTGAAGTCTGCCAATCCGCATTGGTGGACTATTGGCCTTCTCATTCTGAGAGAAGACTCAAGCTCAGCAGTGAGTCGAATATGGGTTGATAACGACCTGAATGACCGAGATTTGCTTAGTATTTTTAAGCCTCGATACAAAAGATTGGCGTTATAAGTTTTAGGTCGATATATGTCTGTCTGTGTATATCTGTGACATCGTAGCACTAAAACGTATGGCCAGACTTCTGTCATTGGCGTGGCTGCAATTATGCTTGACAATAAGCGATGATGCAGCCCATGGTGGAATGCGCTTGCCTAGAAGATGCCTATTCACTCTTAAACTCTAATTACGGGACACCCTGTATAACTAATAAACTACAACAATGGTTAAAGTCAAAGAAGTATTACGCAGTAAACCCTTCAAATAAATAAACATAATTAGCATTTCGAGTACGAAACGATCGCACTGACGCCGGACAGATTAAGAGCTCATAAACAGCAGCCAAGTTATCGGTGGAAGCGACTGCAGGAAAACTCTGTCTGTCTCTTACGAAACTTAATAAATCTTAAGTATTGTCATTCATAATTGTTGCTTGTAACTAGTAAACTGTTTGTTGAGTTTTGGTTGGTCTAGTTTGATTAGATAGTTATTCAACTATAGACAGCGATATGTGACGGGGTTGAGTTGCCCAATAAAATGTATGTTACTTTTCTTTTTCTACGGTTACGTAGTCAACAAGGAACAGGAGACCTGGCACTGCAATGGGTCGGTAAAAATGGACTGACTAATGGCTAATGGCGAATATTAGCTACTTTGTGAACCATATATAGTGTGCATACTGCTTGCACACGTGATGGACGTTTACTGCAGGTTCCTGCAGTGAACGTCCATCGCCTGATATAATGATGATGATGATGATGATGATGATGATGATAAAATTAGGCAGGGAGGTAGTCTTTTAGCTTTGTGTGAGGGCTGGATTAAGGAGGTTTAAAGGTGGACGAATCCGTGAGCGTAGGCTAGTTTTAAATACGTCTTTGTAAGCTAGGCTTAACCTGTTAAGCATGTTGGAAATATCTAGAAAAAAGTAACACACTCTTCTGGAACAACTGAACGAAGTTTTTAGTGTAAGTTAAGCGTTTTTTCCTTTGACATAAATAAAAACGAATAAAACTTATTGCATGCGGACGAAGTGGTTCCGTTAGTCAAAGCATATTTTAAACAATTTCCATTTAATTAGCTGAAAACATTTGAGTTCATTCAATCGACTAAAACGGACAGAAGTATTATTATTTCTTCAGTCGTAGAACAGCTGAGTAAAAGTTCTCTGATGATATGGCTCTCCAAGCAACGAGAAACTAAGTCAACTATTGTAAAACTTGCTCCATCTATGTTACTTGCTTACCGTTGTATTTTTTTCGCGCCTGTCATTTATATTAAAGTACATAGCTCTCCAAGTAACGAGAACCTAAGTCAACTATTGTAAAACTTGCTCCATCTATTGTTACTTGCTCATCATAGTATTTTTTTCGCGCCTGACATTTATGTAAAAGTACATATCTCTCCAAGGAACGAGAACCAAGTCAACTATTGTAAAACTTGCTCCGTCTATGTTACTTGCTTGCCGTAGTATTTTTTTCGCGCCTGTCATTTATATTAAAGTACATATCTCTCCAGGAAACGAGAACCAAGTCAAATATTGTAAAATTTGCTCCATCTATGTTACTTGCTTACCGTTGTATTTTTTTCGCGCCTGTCATTTATATTTAAGTAGATAGTTCTACAAGTAACGAGAATCTATGCCAACTGTTGTAAAACTTGCTCCATCTATTGTTACTAGCTTACCGTAGTATTTTTTTTTGTACCTGTCATTTACATTAAAGTACATAGCTTTCCAAATAACAAGAACATAAGTCAACTACTTATTGTAAAACTTGCTCCATCTATTGTTACTTGCTTACCGTTGTATTTTTATCGCGCCTGTCATTTATATTAAAGTACAAAGCTCTCCAAGTAACGAGAACCTAAGTCAATTATAGTAAAACTTGCTCCATCTTTTGTTACTAGCTTACTGTAGTATTTTTTCGCGCCTGTTATTTATATTAAAGTACATACCTCTCCAAGTAACGAGAACCTAAGTCAATTATTGTAAAACTTGCTTCATAAATTGTTACTTGCTCACCGTAGTATTTTTTTCGCGCCTGTCATTTATATTAAAGTACAAATCTCTACAAGAAACGAGAACCAAGTAAAATATTGTAAAACTTGCTCCATCTATGTTACTTGCTTGCCGTAGTATTTTTTTCGCGCCTGTCATTTATATTAAAGTACATAATTCTACAAGTAACGAGAATCTAAGTCAACTATTGCAAAACTGGCTCCATCTATGTTATTGCTTTTTCGCGCCTGTTTGCATTGACTTAATTAAGATGCATAGTAGTACGAGATCCGGCATAAAAAAATTCACCCTCATCTGTTATTTATTTGGGATAGGAAAAAATTATAGAAAATATTAGCGTTACAAATAGGTTGCCTAGTTAAATTGTTTATTACTATTATACTATAGCCTATGACACTCACAAATAACGTGGCTTTCTAGTGGTATTTTTTTTCAAAATCGATTTAGTAGATCCTGAAATCCCCTACAATACCACAAACTTTACCTTTTTATAATATTTATATTCACTAAAAACAAACAATCTGCTTATTACACTACTCTGAGATTGAAAATAGAATAATCAAAATCTTTCTAGATTCAAAATTATGTAATCTTGTTAAAAGAAAAGTACGAAACCGCCCTTGAATTAATTGAAACAAAGACGATGAGAATGGTATTAATTAAAATACTTGATTTCGGTCTTCAATGGCTATACAGTGAGTGCCTTTTTAATTAAAGTTACTTAGACTGAATAAATAATACTGCACGTCTCTTGGAAAAAATTCAATAAAGTCCTTTAACTGATACTACGAGTATCCAAGTAAAGAAATACCTATTTAGGTTTTTATTTCAGTTCAAGTCCAAAGAATGTTCATCATCTTCATCATTAAGAACCCATATTTGACTCACTGTTGAACACAAGTCTCCTCTCAGAATGGGAGGAGTTAGGCCTTAGTCCACCACGCTGACCAGATATGGGTTGGCAGACCACACACATAGAGAATTAAGAAAATTTTCAGGTATATTCGAACCTACGCCCTCTGAATCGAAGGCAGAGGTAATGACCACTGGATTGTCACGTCTCTATAACTTAATGTTACTATTGAGTATTGAATAGAAGTGAAGGATAGTTTGTGAAAGTCCATGTTGTGCAAAGGATCTGCATTTTCTTATATTTTCCGCAAATCAAACATTTCCGAAGTAAAATGATGTATTGAGCATTTTTTGATTCTGTGTACCAGTGCTACAAAGAATTTTTAGCATCCAACGGTACTCTCGACGTCGTTGGTCCACCTAGTGGTGGTCGACCAACATTGCGCTTTCCGGTGCGGGATAACCATACCTCCCCAACCATAGGCTCTTCGCTTCTATGCTTTGTCCATTGCCACGTCAGCTTCGCAACTCGCTGAGCTAGTCGTATGTTGGTGACATTGAATCTACAAATATTCTCATTTCTGATTCGATCATGTAAAGAAACTCCAAGCCTAGCTCGCTCCATCGCCCGCTGGGTATCTCTGATAGTTAGCGACCAAGTCTCTAAGCCGTACAACATTACTGTCATAATGTATGCACTATTTGATAGATTTGGTCTTAACTCGGGCACATACGATAAGATGTTGGGGATTTTTCCCTAACGCTACCCAGCGTTGGGTATGATGGTTCACCTTTTATGATGGTATGTTATTAACTCTGTTTTTTACAAATCTATGGGAGGGAGGGATCATTATGGGAGGACTTCATGGGATAAAAGTATCCACCACGCTGGCCCAATGCGGATTGGCAGACTTCACACATGCAGATCATTAAGATAATTCTCTGGTATGCAGGTTTCCTCACGATGTTTTCCTTCACCGATTGAGACACGTGATATTATTATTATATAATTTCTTAAAATGCACACAACTGAAAAGTTGGAGGTGCATGCCCCGGACCGGATTCGAACCCACATCCTCCGGAATCGGAGGCAAAGATCCACTGGGCTATCACAGCTCTCCTATAAAAGTATTCTACACAAATACCTAAACGGCCAACAGTTTACCTCGTTTCAAAAAGTACAGCCAACTCACACGGGCACACCCGTGCGCAATAAAATTTACTTCGAAACTGAAATTACTCTGAAAAATACACAGCAGTCGTAACGCGAGTTGCTCAAATTTATGTTTTACTCTCATTGCTTGCTCGCTTTTAATTTTTTTCCCGAGAAAATTTTTGAACAAATTTTTCATTCGGCTCGTTGTATAATTATTATTTTAAATATGCTCATATAATTACTTTAAATATGCTTATATGTATTTTTGTTTAATTCGTTAAAATTATTTTATTAGTAGGTACGAGTAGATATAATAATTTCCATAATTATTTTTATATCATTATTATGTTAGGTAGGTACATAAATTAATATAAATTTAAAGTTTTATTAGGTCTGTACCGTTATTACTAGAACGCTCTAACGTATCAAAATATTTAGGAAATCTTCTAAATTATGTAAAACGTATTTACTTACAAAGTAAAAGTTATAATTAGTGGTTTTGATATAGTACAAGATCCGGCTTAAAAATATATACCCTCATCTGTTATTTTAATTATTGGATAAGAAATAATCACATTGACACTTTTCATTTGTTGTTCTTTTCAGTTACTTAGTTAATTTGCGGCCGAATAAATATTGAATGATTATTACTATTTTTTAATTTAAATTAATCTCCTTCCCTCACTGGTTAATCTAAAAATCGTACACTAGCTAATAGAATGTACAAAAGTAAAGGTTGCTTGCTTTCACACTGCAACTGTGGGGACCGTGGATTTTTCCGGGATGAAAGTAGCCTATGTGTTAATCCGGAATAAAATCTATTTCCATTCCAAATTTCAGCCAAATCGCTTCAGTAGCCGCAGCGTAAAAGAGGAACAAACATACTTATACACTTACACACTTTATAAACTTTGCAAAGGCACACAGTAATACTTTTGTTTTGAAAATAAAACTGTATGAAACATTGTCGTATATTGTCGTCGTAGACCTATTTACAAAAACAATAGCAAGTTACCTACATATAAATTAATTGAAATATTTTTAAATTTATTTTTACTACTCTAAAGATTAATATAAATTAATTAATAATTTACTGTAATTAATATTCCATACTCATACCAAATTTCAGCTTTCTAGTTTTAACTCTGTGTTATCTTACTGACAACTCTATCTTTTTAATTAACAACGGAATCAGTATGCAATTTTCGATTTTCATATACTTACGTTTTTTAAGTTGGTTGCCTATTATACTTTAAATACAATTGCTACGTAGCTTCAATAGTTTTTCCTGTAATTTCATTATACATATCATATTCTCGAAATTTTTTTCACATATCCATAAACAAGAGGGTGGACTCACGTCTTAACTTTAACAAAAATTAACTCTTTTAAGCTAAATTGAAATGAATCCCAATAAAATCCCAAAATCGAAAAATACTGATAAATCATACCTTTAAAAAACCTATCCAACGATACCCCACTCTATGAAATAAAGAAAAAATCATCCCTACTTTACATGTACCTACCTACACCTAATCAAAATATTTTTAAATGTTTTATTTTACGACTTTGTTCACATTTTTAATGTACCTACTCATTAATTCCTACTAGCTTTCTAGTAGTAATAGTCTTTCCGTTAAACCGCGGATGGACGAACATGGCAGAACTATACGGGTTGTTTGTAGACTACGGAACCCTAAAATTAGCTGTTTAGGGTTTGTTTTATACACAAACACATAAATGTATGTCATTTTTATTTTTACGAGTATACAAATTCCTATTTACTTCCTGTTAAGATTTTCTATTTTGGTCCTTCGAGGATGCAAGTCTTCATGACATCGAAGATGATAATACAAGTGTATTTTTTTATTAAAAGAATATTTGTTAATATACAATATTCCCATTCCCCTCCAACTATTTGGGAAAGACTGTATTAGGAGTGGGTCGACAATAGTCCGACGGGGCCGGGATCGAACCACCACCCTTCGGTGATGAGTACGACCACTTTACCGTTGAGCTATTAAGGCACATTACGATTATATACCTACGTGGTCTCTAAGGTATGTTTTAGAGTAAGTCAATCTAAAAGACTAATTAATTTAAATTTTTATTAAATAATTTAGTAGTAACTAGGTATAGTTATATAAATGATGTGTATGAATTAGTTTTCCTCCAAATTCACTATATAACACTAAATACGTTATATAGAAGTTGAGTAGGTAGTCAATAATTTAAGCAATACGATTCAATTCCCTAAGTGAATCGAGTTGAAGACAATCAAGAGATTGTATTAATTAAAATACTTAATTTATTTGGTCTTCAAAGGATTTGTTCTTTCACAGTGAGTGCCATTTTAATTAAAGTTACTCATCCCGAATAATGTTCGTTTCTGAAAAACTTTCAAAGGAACCCCTTTTAACCTAAATTTACTTTTACCTCCCAAAGTTCTTCTGAGTTCTTACGATTACCTCGGTTTATGGTATAAGAAGAATTCGGTATCTTGACAAGTATATCCCAATTTAATTGACCCGTGATTTGGACAGAGTGGATCTCTTCGTTCAAATAATAAGTAAATAGAAAATGGTTGTGTTTTTTGTTTTTCCGGAAATTATTCTAGTTTTTCTCACATTTTACCTTCCCTATACTATTATGATTAAAACAGTTTTAATTAAAAGTCACTGGCTTGGTACCGCCTTTAAATTGATCAGAAGGTAGCACATACAATGTTATTTTTTGCTTTTTAGTTTAGTGGAAACATTTATGTGATTTTGAAGTCGGTTGTTTTTTTTTATATATGTATACACATATACCTAAATATTCACTCTATCTATTTGTGCAAACCACAGACGCGGTGGTGGAATTTGGGAGGACTATTTAAAGTATATAGAATTGTTATAAAATTAATGATATTATCCCGTTTGGCGTAGAGACACTAGGCCCGTGGGGTAGGAGCGCTCAGACTCTCCACAAGGAGATCAGCAAACGCCTCAGAGAGGCAACAGGCGACCCTCGGGCGGGCAGCTTTCTCGCGCAAAGAATTTCAATCGCAATTCAACGCGGGAATCCTGCCTGCGTGATAGGCACCCTACCAAGGGCGGTAAATTTTGATAAGTATTTTTAGTTATTCGTTTTAATTTTAATTTATTTTAATTTTGTAGTTGTAGTTATAATAATATTTCCTTATATTTTATTTTTATAATAAGTTTAGCCTATTTAAGTATTATCTTCATTAATTAATTATGATATTATTCCTGTTATATTTTTGTTTCCTTGTAAAAGGAATAATATTTATTTTAATTCAATTATGCTCTCTTTACAAGGGCTTTTGTAACTTCATATTTTTTCTGTTTGTAATGACCATTGGTTAAAAACTGACTGAAAGTTTTGATAATAGGTTACAGATTAAAAACATAAAATATTTTAAGACTTAAAAGGTGCCAAGTTTATAATAATGGTTATACAATGTACTTATTCGTTAAATCGTGTAATAAATTACTTAAATTAATTTTAACTGTGAAATAAAGCGAATTTTATTCATTATTTTAATTTACGCTTGTGCTATTATTTTATATTAAAACCACTGATAACTACGCCCAATGTTTCCAGAAAGTTCCACACACTATCATTTAAAACAAATTAACACAGTACAACATAGTTATTAACCCTTAATTATGTGTATAAATTTTTACTTTTAATTAATTAATAAAACGCAATAGGTCATTACTTACTATTGGCACGTACCTCCAAATCCTGTTTGGGTTAGTATTTAGAGATCTTAGAACAACCATCCGTTTTCTAAAATAAATAATAAAATTTATACAACCGTGTGTAATGCGGGATACAGACCTTTCGTTTTAATTGTACAGATTTATGTAATCAAAATATCAGTCAAAATTATTACAAAAAAATGTACTGTTAAAACGGTAGGTACAGTTGTCAGTTTCGCCTACACATGGACGTTGAACTGAATCGCTGTGCAGTCAGAAAAGAGACCCAGCCTTACAATTCATCATGAAAAATTATGAAACGATGATGAATGCACATTTATACTAATATTATAAAGCTGAAGAGTTTGTTTGTTTGATTGAACGCGCTAATCTCAGGAACTACTGGTCCGATTTGAAAAATTTTTTTAGTGTTAGATGGCCCATTTATCGAGGAAGGCTATATATTATCCCCATACTTTTACGGAAACGGCAACCACGCGGGTAAAACCGCGCGGCGTCAGCTAGTTTTGAAATAAAATTATACTTCATCAAAATATATTCTTATAGTATTTATATATTAATACACAAAAGGCTTCCCATCTGATAAAAACTCAGGCCGCTTCACGTATAAGATTTCAATTAAGTGTAAGTAGGTAACTCTTTTACCACACAAGCCCCTCAAGCGAGCCCCTCGCCCCAGATTTGTAATAAAAGAGGTATTCTGTACTAATGAAGCGATGGGGCAACTTCAAGATTACAATACAAACGAGAGGTCGATGTTCAGCCCGTTTCATGGTTTATTGAAGAAAACATTACCCCTTTGTTAAGGGATGACCGGGATATTATGAAGATGTTTATCTTATACTAGCCGATACACTCGAGTAGTTTCCGTTCCTGTGAGAATACTGGAATAAAATATAACCTCTAATACATTTATTTTTTATTTTTTATTGTTTACAAGTTAGCCCTTAACTACAATCTGACCTGATGGTAAGTGATGATGTAGTCTTAGATGGAAGCGGGCTAACTTGTAAGGAGAAGGATGAAAATCCACACCCTTTCGGTTTCTACACGGCATCGTACTGGAACGCTAAATCACTTTGTGGTACGTCACGTGAACTAGCCACGGCCGAAGCCTCCCACCAGTCAGACTAATTAAGAAAATCTCAATCTGCCCAGCCGGGGATCGAACCCAGGACCTCCGTTTTGTAAATCCACCGCGCATACCACTTCGCCACGGAGGCCGTCAAAACATACAAATAACGTGGCTTTCTAGTGGTAAAAGAATTTTCAAAATTAGTTCAGTACATCCAGAGATTATTCCTTACAATACCACAAACTATACCTCTATTAAATATAAAGCTACTGTTACACGTACTCATTTCAAACACGGAAGCTTGCTACTATTGAGCATTTGCTATTTATTAGCATGTGTATCGCAACATTGATAATAATGAGCATGCTTATTTCGAGCTTGTTCAAGAAACAACAGTCGTGCGATTTATGAGCATGCTTCTTGCTGCGCGGGTGGAAAGGGGCGTGCTTTTAGCGCGTCTGAACAGGTTTGCATTGAGCATTTGCATCTTAGCATTGAGTATACTAGGTGATCAGCATTCCTATTCTGTATTATCTTCACCTTCATATCTCGCTGTCTAACACGATACTATAGACAGAGAGCGAGCGATAGATACAAATTAGCATGTGTAATTGGAATGTTTGCTTTGAGCATGCTTATTCAGGAGCATACTTAAAAATAGCATGCTTATTGCTTGAAAATGTTAACTGATGATAAGCATGCTCGTATGGAGCATGTTTAATAGCACGTTTTTAGCATGCTATTTTAGAGCATGTGTAACAGTACCTTTAGTGTTGACTATTGCACGCGGGAAAGTGCTGAAGTGGCAATGGGTGGGGCACATAGTTCGAAGAGTCGATGGACGTTGGGGTCCCAAAGTGCTGGAATGGCGACCCCGCAGTAGTAAGCGTAGTGTTGGTCGACACCCCACCAGGTGGACTGACGACATCAAGAGATTCGAGAGGGATTTGCTGAATGCAGGTGGCTTAGTATAGTGATGTTTGGAAGTCCCTACAAAAGGCCTATGTCATGCAGTGGTCGTCCATCGGCTGATATGATGTTAATGATGATGAAACAGGGTGCTAAATATTATTACTCGTACCAGTAGTATTATTAAAGATTCCTTGAAAATAATTGGTTTCGTTAACTTCAACACGCATTTGTAGAGAGCACAAGAGAATACGCTCAAAAGACGTTTGCTGCACAGACTCCTTTGATACGGTTTTGTGAGTCAAGAGTCAAGACTCATTTAATAGGGAGCGCTGTCCAACCATTGTTCCGAAACTAATACCGGCGCATAGACAACCGTTAGCAAAGAAGAAAGCAATTTAATCAAATTTTCTTAGAAAATCTTATCCTGACTTCTTGCACGTCGACTTTGTATAGGACTCTCACATTTATGTATACAAGTCAGAGCAGTTTCTAAATTAACCCATGTTTTGCATTTTGTTGGAGATTAACACGGAATATTGATCGTGTTATAGCTTATGTTCTACTATAATCTATATTTATATATTATAAATGTGAAAGTAAGTCTGTCTGTCTGTCTGTCTGTCTATTCACCGATCACGATGAATTTTGGTATTATGATAAATGGAATCTTGGAGCAGAACATATGCTTTATCTCTAAAATAAAAAGAGAAGGGGGTGAAAGTTTGTATAGAAAATCTTTTATTTTCAGAGTTACAGTTTTAAAATTGGTTCATAAATCATATAATAAAATACAAAATAATATTATGTGATCCAAAAATGTTTTTTAAATTCAACCCCTAAATTGGTGAAATACGGGTTTACATTACATTTATTTGGAAAAGTTTACATTGATTTCCACACACACAAAGTCGTAGGCGTCCGCTAGTATTATATTAAGAAATGGTTTGTTAATTTTTTTGTTTATTTATTTACAAGTATTTTTTAAGTTTTCAAATAGCAAGTGTTTCAAAAAAGTGAAACTAGTGAAACGGCTATTGCCTAACAGTAAACACGACAGAAATAGTTTTGCAAATAGAAATCAAAGGCTTTCATACCGTTCAAAGCAACGGCGGGCAGGTGGCAATTATAGTAAAAGGGAGCGTTGGAAAATAGCCTCCCTATTATTATGTGTCTATTGTTTGCTTTCGTAGGTCAATTTTTACAATACAATGAATAAAAGTTAAAGTTGAGTTCAATGAAAGGTATTGTTGGTTATTATTATTATCTCAAACAATGCAATTTGTATAGAACGGTGTATAGAGTCAATGTATTTCTTGAAGTTACTTGCTTTAGATATAGGTTCAGCTGTGGACGTCCAACGACTGATAATGATGATGATGAATGATGACAGGGATCGCCGTATCAGCCGTATCAATGATACGGGGCCCCCAGACTACAGGAGCCCCTTACGTGTCAAAGCAAACATTAATAAAATGTAATAATCTCACTTAATCTGATGTTTACCGAGAAAAAGCCAAAGAAAACTGCAGAACATGCACTTCATAAATGACAAACCTAAAAAAAACGTTTTCTTCTCCGGTCAAGCGAGCGCCCAAAAGTTGGAAATATTCTACATAGTAGGTTTCCATTGTCATGTCTTTTGTAAGAAATCTTTACCCTTCATTTGGGCCCCATAACTAAATTTGATACAGGGCCCCTCCAAGGCACGCTACGCCACTGAATGATGGGTATCAATAAAACAGATTTAAACCTTTGGACAGGGTGGACCTTGCAGGGTAGATCACCAATTTTTATTATTTATTTATCACAATTTAGTAGCAGTACCTACAGACCTACAGAGGCAACATCGCAATACAAGTGCGGCGCTATCATGGGTCGTCTATTTTCTGGAATTATAACAAATGGCGGCGAGTAGCGATGCAGAAACGCGTTGATTAAAAGCGCTACTCAATCGATGCAAACAGTCGCCATGGAAGACCAGTTTTAAGGAGCGTTTACACTTGACGTACAGCCGCTGACTGTGATCCGACATGGAACTTTTCGGGGCATAATAATTGACTATGATGCTTTTTTTTCTAATTGTGTAAGTGCCGTACACTCCTTATGGGACCTCAGCCGGGGGTTTGGGCGAGCGCAGAAGCATCGCCTGATGGGGCCCGAAAACAGAAGCAGAGTAGATGGGCGGAACAACTCTCTAAGGGCGACTCCTCTGAGACTCGGACGACTATGATACCATGCTCTAGATTATGATTACTGTACCGTGTATATGGTAGGTTTACCGACTGTCAGCTGACATTGACCTTTTTGGCGGCATAATAGTTCATTAATATACCGCCAAAAAGGTCAATACTATACACTAGATTATGGATGCTTTTCCCTATACATTCCAAGGTAAGTTTGTCGACTGACATCCGACATTGAACTTTTCGGTGGCATTATATTTTACTATGCTTCTATATGCATTATTTATTTATTTGTAATCAACAGCTTTACAATATCAAATATAATTATACAGTTAGAGATAATACAAAAATAAGTCTATTTAAGATTACTCCGAATATTTAAGTAAACGAAGTGTTACGGTAAATGTTACGTTATGAATGATAAAATAGTAGCTAAACGTCAAAAAAGTAGTAAAAATTAGTACTTCAATAACCAATTCTAATAATAAAACAAAAAATCCCGATTTTGTAGCTAATGTTTAATTTAATGTACACACCTCTTAATGTCAATGGAGCTTGCGGACAAAATTGCAGGCATTCGCTAGTTTGTACAGGACTACGTTAAACCTAGAAACAGTATGACGTTTATTTGACCTAAATCATGAGTGAATTTTCTATGACATCATTCTGGAGTGCCAAATCGCTTGGCAGTATGACTTTACTGACAGTGATTTGTATTGCCAGCCGTAGCCAAAATTCTGACCAGGCTAGACTTAGACCAATTTAGAAAATATAAACTGCCAAACTAACCCAGTCGGCTTCGTAGAGATACTAAATCAGAATTAATCTTCTTATGGCTTTCACAACTCCTTTTGTAGTAATATAAATCAATTTATGGGCTTCAATTGTGACTGTTTATATGATTAGATTTTCACAACTTGTCTCTTTTGAGCTTTTGAGCCTTTGTATGTAAAGGATTTTTTATGGTGAAAGATTTCTGGATGCAAAAATTTCATTATGACTGACAGATTAGTTAAAGCGTGACAAACAAACAAACTGTGTTTCGCATTTATAATATTAGATTTTTTTAGTAAGAAGATTTACCTCTATTGCGATCTTACTTGACGATGCAGTCTTAGATGGAAGCGGGCTAACTTGGAAAGTGTACAAGTTTACTCTAGCCATCATATATTTTACGGTTTCTACGCGGTGTCATACTTGAAAGCTAAATATAGCTTGGTACGTCTTTGAGGATAGGGTGGTAGCCATAACTACGGCTAAAAAACAAACAACAAATATTAGTATGGATTGATGAATGAAAGCTTAATACAAATACGTAAAAAGCTTAGTACAAATATGTACTCAAAACCTTTCATACAATATAAAAGCTACTGCAGACTACTTAGCAATTATGTTAAAAAGCAACATTGGAAATGACCTTTCAAACATCAGAAAATAATAAGTTATTGCTCAGAGGATTAAAAAAAATACTTATAAAATACACATATCACTGCTTAGCCCCAAATTAAGCATATACCCTGTGTTATGGGTACAAAGATAGCAGATTTTCAGTGTGCTCGTGGCGTTCGAGTCGTCCACATTACTTGTTATGTAATTCTTTATGGGTTACTTGGGATAGGCGAGGAGACTGACTTGAGTGGAAAACGGTCGTATTGGTAACTATTAAAGACGTCTTTAACCCTACACATAACGTTCACAAGTGCGTGACTCCACTTAACGTCATTTTCTGCCATTCTATGATGACAAAAGGGCGTCTCATTTTTTGCACAAAGCATCAGTCAGGCCGTCAAAAATGCTCCCAGTTTTTTTGTCTCCATGATGACATTATATAGCTATTGGAATATGTTAGCTTAAGTTTCTTAGTGTAGCATTTTTAATTAAAAAATACACTTGATAAAAAAATGTAGGTAATAATTGAAGGATCGAATAACTATTGGATAGAAGTAAATACAATAAAATAAATAGTATAGCTAACAGAAATCAGAGGATTCATACCGTTCAAAACAAAGGCAGGCAGTTAGCAATTATCGTAAAAGGGAACGTGGGAAAATGGTATTTCTCTATTATTGTACTTATTGTTTGTTTCAGCAGGTCAACAACTTCAAAACTGCTTACAGGTCCTTTACATTGTTGTAGGCATTCGATGAAAGTTTGCACAGCTCATAGGGTAATTTGATGGCCAAGTGAATTTAACACTTAACTATAGTCATGGGTCCACTGGACCCGTGTTGAATTTTTGGATGTGTGTAAAAATCACGACGTTTGTGAATCAGAGCAGACCTGAGTCAATTTATGAAATACTAGCCAATGTCCCGAGGTTTCCCCCACGTAGTCCTGTTCCCGTGATAATACCGGAGATAGAATATAACCAGTGACACTTACAAATAATGTGGCTATCTACTGGTAAAATAATTTTCAAAATACGTTCAGTATATTCTGATTTTACCTACAATACCTTTGCCTCTAATATCTTTGCCTCTTTATAATATTAGTATAAATTATAGTATAGACTAGCTGACGCCGCGCGGTTGCCGCGTGGTTCCCGTTCCCGTAGGAATACGGTAATAATATATAGCCTTCCTCGATAAATGGGCTATCTAACACTGAAAAAAATTTTCAAATCGGACCAGTAGTTCCTGAGATTAGTGCGTTCAAACAAACAAACGAACAAACAAACTCTACAGCTTTATAATAAATTATAGACGGCCGCGTGGCGCAGTGGGTAGTGACCCTGCTTTCTGCATCCACGGCCGTGGGTTCGATTCCAACAACTGGAAAATATTTGTGTGATGAGCATGGGTCTTTTCTAGTGTCTGTGTGTATTTATATGTACATTATATAAGTATTTATATGTAGTATATAATTGTATATTAATATTATATTATCAACTATCTTAGCACCCATAACACAAGCTACTCTGTATGCTTACTTTGGGGCTAGTTAGTGATGTGTATTGTTTAAGTATATTTATTTATTTATTTATTTATTTATAGTATTATAGTATCGAAAAAATTCTAACCGAGCTGGGATCGAACCCAATAACTCCCAATTACAACCACAGCACTACCTATCGCACCTGAGAGGTTGTCGGAAATATATCGTAGAAATTAATACATCGTCTGACGTCATAGTTAGAACAAAATTACTTCGCTAATTGGAATGACCTTTTAATAGGTCATTCGATAGTTGTAATCGATTCACTTAGTTAATCGGGTTAATGTAATATGTGTTTAAGTAACACATTGTACGAACATAAAGCGCTTAACCGTAATCTGAGGCTTAGCATAAACAAATCGGGAATTTTTGCTTATATTTTCTTTTCATTTAACGATATACTACATTATGCGTTAGATTTAAGAATTTTAATTACTTTTAAGCGTAGGATTAGCGTATTTTATTCGGAATTTTTCCTTATATTTTCTTTTAATTTAACGATATATTTAATACGTTAGATTTAAGAATTTTAATGATTTTTAAGCGTAGAATTAGCGTATTTTATTCGAATGGTTTTTTTTATTGGCGTGCTTTATATAAAGAATGGAGAAAGCAAGGAAAATAATATCCAATGGTCGTACCATGTAGAAGGACATTGTCTCTGCTTACCCCTGCGAGAATACGGCTTGAATGATAATATGTAATGTACTGTAGTTTTACTCCCGTCAAAGATTCTCTAATCCCTTAATATCCGATAGCTTGGAAATGAAAAAGCGAATAGGAGCGAAACAAATTATTCGATTTTGATTTATCGACTCTCGCCTCGGAGCTATTTCTGCTTTGTTAATGGAAGGGGCAAACTCAGTGTCACTCTTTTTACATCCTTAAATGACTTCGCCTAATGGTATGAAAAAGTTTCAAGACTCCATCTAACATTTCTCCGGTTGTTTTGTATTTTTTTTTTGTTTAAGACGTGAAGTTAGAATGTACAGTGACTAATGAAACAAAATAGTTGGACTAATAATTTAGTGTCAGTCGTTTTCTGATTTATTTATAGACTAGTTATTGCCCACAACTTCTTCTGTGTGTATTTCATTTTCAGGTAACTTTGTTCCACCTTCGAAACTCAACGAATACATCGTAATTGTAGCTGTCTAATACCAAAAATCTGCATCTTCTCTGTGAAAACTGCATGAGAATCTATTCTGCAATTTCGTACATAGATAACTGTGATCAGACCAACAAACGTAGGTACAGGTAGAGAGAAACATTTGTATATTATTTTGGTAGTATCTGGTGTTTTAAATGTCATCTTTTTATCACAAACAACGCATTTTCCAGTAGTTAAAACTTTTGGATGTTAAAACAAAAATTTCCTTACAAAGGATAAAATATTAAAGTTTGAACTATATTAAAATTCTCTTATTTAAAAAATTTGATTAGAAATAAGTTTTATATATTATTATTGGCTTTTTTTTATTCTTTACAAGTTAGCCCTTGACTACAATCTCACCTGATGGTAAGTGATTATGCAATCTAAGATGGAAGCGGGCTAACTTGTTAGGAGGAGGATGAAAATCCACACTCCTTTCGGTTTCTACACGGCTTCGTACCGGAACGATAAATCGCTTGGCGGTACGTCTTTGCCGGTAGGGTGGTAACTAGCCACGGCGGAAGCCTCCCACCAGCCAGACCTAGACCAATTAAGAAAATCTCAATCGGCCCAGCCGGGAGTCGAACCCAGGACCTCCGTCTTGTAAGTCCACCGCGCATACCACTGCGCCACGGAGGCCGTCAAAAGTAGATTTATACACTTTGCATTATTAGTTCACTGACAAATTAATGAAAAAAAAATATATTTACATTTCCATACATCTTCTTTTGTTTGATACGAAATTTTGCTTAATTTGGCAACCTGAAGCACGAATACTTACGACATCAAATACACTCGAAGTCGGGAGCAAGTTCGTAATAAGAGGCGTAAGGCGGAACATCAAAGCGAAATGTGAGAGAAATTCTTCAGTCAAGTTTTGAGATCATTATTATACGCGCTGGTGACCTCCTAACAAGTGTGAGTGGTGGTAACCTGGATATAATCAATTATTATTTCGACTGGATTTCGAAAATATTTCCCCTAATAATATTATAAACAAGAGGATCTACGCCGTGAACTGATCGTGAGGTTTTTTTCTGGATAAGATTTTTTTTTGAACTTTTTTTCCAAGATTCTGATGAAACATAAGCCTTTATGTTGACCCAGACGTAGCATAATCTACTTAGACTGTATGTAAATCTGATCAATAGTTCCAGAGGTTTACACAAACAGGCAGACAGACGAAATTTGTGTTTCGTTACTCTTTGACGGCCTCC
This sequence comes from Bicyclus anynana, assembly GCF_947172395.1. NCBI lineage: Eukaryota > Metazoa > Arthropoda > Insecta > Lepidoptera > Nymphalidae > Bicyclus > Bicyclus anynana. The sequence continues at coordinate 6,476,765 of NC_069096.1, read as the reverse complement.
GTGGCGCAGTGGTATGCGCGGTGGATTTAATGACGGAGGTCCTGGGTTCGATCCCCGGCTGGGCCGATTGAGGTTTTCTTAATTGGTCCAGATCTAGCTGGTGGGAGGCTTTGGCCGTGGCTAGTTACCACCCTACCGGCAATTTTTTTTTTTCTTTACAATTTTGTATGAATATTCTTGTGTGTAGAGCTGTTTAACTCTAATTAGTATTGTAATATTTAGATAATTTTAATGTTTAGAGCATGTAGTGTTAACCTATAAGTGGCCGAACATTTTGCCTTGATACCTTATATTATTAAAATATTATAAAGCTTGTAAGAAAGGTTGTTTGTTAACCAAATAAAAAAAAAAAAAGACGTACCGCCAAGCGATTTAGCGTTCCGGTACGATTTCGTGTAGAAACCGAAAGAAGTGTGGATTTTCCATCTTAGATTACATCATCACTTACCATCAGGTCAATGATGTGATGTGATGATGATGGCTAGTCAAGGGCTAACTTGTAAAGAATAAAAAAAAATCCTTATGTTCCAACTAGATGTTTAATAATTTCATTCAAAGAAAACGTAGAATTTAATTTAGTTGGAATTTTGTACATAGATTCTGTCGTAATACTCGTAGTATAAACTTTCTACATGGTATTCTCTGAAACATACCTATTTCAATTTTTAATTTTTAAGTGATTTGCAGGTAGCATTCTCACTAGGTACCTTAGAAGTGGGAATAATTTCCTTTCTTGAATTATCATACTAAGATTTCACAACAGACAATGATATTTAAAAAAAAAAATATTTAAACCATTTTTTTTGTAAGCAAAATTTTTAAAAATTCATTAATTATTTTTAAGCAAAACTATTTTTTTTCACAACAAAAAAATACAAAAGTAGATTAAAAAGCCGTGATACAAAATCACAAAAGCAGACTTCTGAATTATTACCCCAACAAATATTATTTGGAATAGCATTCAATGGTTTAGACATTATTGAAGACCCTTTTCCCTTATAATTCCAGTTTAGGTTCTTTTTCATTGGCTGAGATTAAAACGTGATTTCCTTTTTCGTCTACTGCAGGAGAATATTAAATATAACCGTATTACTTTTTTTAGTATTCACATTATTACTTAGCGATAAGGCCGCCTTTTGTATGCTGATCTCTTCCTAATTTGTTTTTTATTTCACTTGTTTTTGTCTTTGTGGTGTGCAAATGAAGTATATTTATCTTATCTTATCTTATTATTCATATAAGGATTTAACAAATTTACCTACTTTATAGTAGCGAACGCCCGCGTTCAGTTTTTAGCCATGACAAAAAGTACATTTTATGTTGCTCAATATCTAACAACTAGCTGACGCCGCGCGGTTTTAACCGCGTGGTTCCCGTTCCACATGAAAACGGGGATAATATATAGCCTATAGCCTTCCTCGATAAATGGGCTATCTAACACTGAAGGAATTTTTCAAATCGAATCAGTAGTTCCCGAGATTTGATTAGATTAGCGCGTTCAATCAAACAAACAAACAAACAAACTCTTCAGCTTTATAATATTAGTATAGATGAAAGTCCCGCTAAAATCAGTTCAGCCGTTCCAGAGATTAGCTAGGAAAACAGACAAACTACATTAAAAAAAAACTTGATTGTGTTTTAGGTTCGTGTAAACTAAGCACTTGAGAAGACATGTTGTTGTCTTAAAATCACAAACAGACACTTCATTTTTTTATGTACCTATTAATGATTTACTAATGATTTTGGTGTTACCTATAATATTACATTGAAGTTTAGTTTTAATTTTATTTTGCACAATTATTTTATATTGAGTATAGTTCTATCAATTTCACGTAATTTCATGCTACCATTTATAATATCGTCATTATTACAATTTAGCAGACGCCTTAAGAATCGCGCGGCAGCTATCCACTCGATATGGAAATTTCCTTAAATTGTGTTAATTCCGAAAATAATCTATTCAAATTACAGCCAAATCTTTTCACTAGTTGTGCCTTTAAGGACTTACAAACAAACTTTCACCTTTAAGATAGATGTGTGAAACATCACAATGCCTACTATTTTCAAATATGAATCGTACTTATGAGTCAGTACTTTCACCAATAGTATGTACCTAAAGCTGATACAAATAACCTAAATTGTAACATTGGTGAAACTTCTAATAGATACTGACCTAGTTATCAAAGTCACCGTCTTCGATCTGAAAATTACTTACGTAACGAGAACTGCTACCTTGTCGGTTCCCTAATAAATTGCAAGCAAGTGTTAATTTAAAATTAATTTGCAAAATATTGTTTATTTGAAGGTTTATATCTTTTTTTCTTCTTAATAATATAAGTATGTTAATATTACTGTTATAAAGAACATTAGCCCTGTTTTGAAATCACATTTTTTCTCTATCAGAGCGAAAGTCTGTTCTAAGGGTGGACATAATAATTCAGTGGATGAAAGCGAAAAGATAACTAGAACCTCCTTCTTTCTTCTTCTTGGTACTTTGTCTTAACTTTGTCTTTAAAACATGATCAATATTCCTTTTTCAATCCTACTAATATAAAAGCCAATGGGCCTTGAACCGGACAGCTTAACTATTGAGCTATTTATTGAAAGTAAAATTAACAGAAACTTATATTTAACCTAAAAATTTTTATTAACCATTATTAACTATCGTTAATGATAATTTGGTCAGCGGTGTTTGAGGCACTACTCGCAATGTACTTTTTAGCGTACTAAATTTAATATAAAACACTTTTCATCCAATAAACACATGGGTGAAGGTCGTTTCTAATCTTACACACAATGCAAAAACCAAATAATATTCTTTGCAAATCCAACTAATCATAAAGCTTGTGGGCAGAATCGAACCAAAACCATGAATGTGACAGCTTAACTATGGAATTATTGATACTTAGATTGACACAAACTTAGGCACAATACAAGAATCATAAATCATAAATGCAGTCTAAGTACTATCAGCGAAACTTCCATTGAAGTTTCGCCATAAATCCCACTGAATAAATATAATTTACATTCAAGTCGAAAACGTTTGCACTGACACCGGACAGATTAAAAGCTCTTAAATAACTTGGCCAAAGTTATCGGCGAGCCAACTGCAGCAAAACTTGCTTCGCTGTTTCTTGCGGGGCATAATAAATCTTTCGCCGCTGTCATTGATATTTAGCCGCGCGGCAAACCACAACAAGTTACAAGTTGAACGTGACAGACCGACACGTTTTTGTGAATGTTGGCCAGGGTGAAACAAATGAAATCTTTTTTGGATGGGATAATTTTAAAATCATATAATTCACGTCTTTCTGGACTAATTGATCATTGCCGCGAAGTAGCCATTTATTTTTATTATTCACTATAATCTTATAAATATAATAAATCATAACAATTATTTGCAACGTACTCTTATTCTAGAATACCTGGTTTATAAGTTTTTTAGAATATTTAGTACATTATTTAATTGTAGACCAATTTTTATTAACGGAATTAGTATGCAATTATGGAGTTTCAATTACGTTTTTTAAATTAGTTAGTTGACTATAACTCTTTAAATAGCAATTGCTACCTAGCTGTTATAGTTTTTCTTGTAATTTCAATATATACTCAACTTTTGGAAACTTTTTCTCGTATTCTTATACAACAGTTTAGCTGGCATAGAGGAGGGGGAGACACTTGACTCTAACAAAAGTTAGCTCTTAAAACTTAAGGTTTATTATTTATTTTACAAACGGATCCTTAAATCGAAAGATAGTAAAAGACCCCTCATATCTTTCAAAGACCTCTGCTCCAGAATATGAGATAAATGAATAAAAAAAACATTCCCACTTTACATGTAGGGGTGGTACCTCAGCGTCAAAAGGACAGCTTTGTGGTCGGATATGAGGTAATCATCCAGGACGTCTAACGATGGTTCAGCTGAGAGGCCTCGGGCAGCCACTATGTCGATGACATCCGGTGAGTGGGCTGCACAGTACGGGTAGTGTGTCGGGGCCTCTGACCCAAACACCTCGTAGCCGTGTCGGTCTGCATCGTTCAGGAGACGTCTGCCATCCCGATTCACGATGGTGGAGTTCCACGCCGTGTTTTTCGCGTTAAAGTCCCCAGCAATGATCGTTGGCAGTCTCGAGTCCAGCAAAAAACGGACGTCAGCGAATGCGAGACGATTCTGCGGGGGCTTATAAAAGGCGAACACACGTGTGGGCAGGCTATCAATACAGACTTCCACGCCCAGGGCGTACGACGACTGCAGTTGTGGTACTGGCAGCAGTTGATGGACGATGTTCCGATGCACGAGGACTGCTAGACCCCGATAAACAGTATCTGTCGGCGAGATGTGGTCCACCCGGTAGACCAAGTATCCTGGAAACTTCAACTTGTATACTGGTTTGAGGTGTGTCTCGCTGATCAGGGCGATGTCCACTTGGTACTGAGATATCAGGTTCCTGAATAGACGGGCTTTTTTTATTGAGAGCCCGTCGGCGTTCCAAAAAACGATGCGGAGCTCAGACATTGTTGCAACACAGTTCCTTAATGCACGCTAGGATAAGTGGGATGGGGACACCCTGCTGAATACCCATCAGTACCTTGTAAGGGTGCCTATGATCCTGGTCATCCTTGAGTGGTAGGGCTGTGTGTGTGAAGTGGCTGGCTGCGGCGCCACACGCTTCGCCCTCGTCGCTGCTGTCGTGCGCTTGCCATATCTGTGTTTCAAAAATGTTCCGCTTATATATCTTGACAAACTCGGGTAGGGGGAAGCTATGTATGCTAATGCGTTGATATCATCATAATCTAATTAACAATGATACGGTCGTAAAACAGTTTCTTGTATTACAGTTTAGTTTTTAAAGTCGTAAAATAAAACAATAAATTCAATACTTAGGTGGCAAAATTAATGCGTAACTAATCTGACATATTTATGAGTCGTAAAACTACCGATGGTCGCGTCTGGACGTGATTTCACAATTGTTATGCTCATCTCTGACATGTACTGATTGTTGGGAACAACAATACATGACGACCTTCACCAGCCTGTTGTGTTTACTTGATTAACATATTTTTTTTATATCAAACTAAATATGTCAAAAAATATACTCGTATTGCAAATGGGTTGCCTAAAAATTCAGTCCAGAATATGATTAATTAAAGAATGATTTTATTTTTCATTGATTTGTTTAATAGCTATTTTATACCAATGAAGCTAACTAGATTATGAAGCCTTTAAAATATGCAAGAGTTAGGTTGACTATTTTTTCCCGTCACAACTCTTGGGTAGGCAGGTAAAAATAAAAATATTTAAAAATAAAAAACATCGACTCTTCGAACTATGCGGCCTGCCCATTGCCACTTTAGCTTCACGACTTGCTGAGCAATGTCAGTGACTTTGGTTCGTCTGTGGATCTCCGAATTTCTGATTCGATCACACAGAGAAGAAAAGGTCTTTTCTTTCGTATCTGCCGGTCAGTACGGAACCGCAGAGCATTTCTTCGTACTGACTTTCTATTTTTCATTCCTCTTTCTCTTTCTTTTCGGCCCGTTCTCTTTCCTCTCTCCTTATCATGATAGCTCTCAGCATCTGCGAGTACTTCCTCCATTCCTCCTCGTCTGCTAGCATGCGTGCAATGAGGTTTTGCGCTTCCACCTTTCCCATTGGCCCCTGGGCCCCTGGTCTTAGATCAGCGCAGCCCGTACACTCGAAGATCGCATGTCTCGGGGTGTCCTCCTCGCAGCAAAAATAGCAGTTTTCACTGGGTGCCTTGCCAATAGCATAGAAGTAAGTATTGAAGACCCCGTGTCCACTTAGCGTCTGAGTTAGCCACCGGTCTACTTCCCCGTGTTTTCGTTTGTGCCATCTTTTCAGGTCGAGGATAAGCTCTCGTGTCCCTTTTCCTGTTCCCGTCCACTCGCTTTCCCATTCAGTGAGTATGTCTTCGCGTACTGCTATTGGTGTACTCTCCTTATTTTCAAATAAAGTTGCTCGCTCTTTCAAAAGACATAATGAGGCAAAAGCCAGCAGCTGTATAGTCTAACCACTGGACTAAATACAGTTTTAAAACATCAAGATTCAGTAAACTGCAATGTGAAAAATGTTTACTCTATATCGAATAGCGAATACCAGCGCTCCGGCAATGTTGGTACTAAAAGAAAGTAAGCGATTAAATTAAATTTCCGCTTAAAGAAAGTCTCAAAGGGCCCGATAGCCGTAATATCTTAAGCTGGCTTTATAAGAGCGATGGTCGACTTTCTTCGACTGCCCGGGTTTTATTCAAAAAACGAATATTAATATTTTTTTACAATGTGATCAGATTTTTATTGTTATCTATATTCATTATCACGTCTTTTGTGACCATTGAAAGTAATTTATAATTTTGCAAACTTAATTGAAGTTATTTCGATAACACTTCAAGGATACAAAAGCAATTATTTTTATTATTTTAATAATTGAATGAAATTGCACTTAAGAGCTATGAGGCACCGTAAACAGAGAAAAATTAACTTTATATATTTTTAATTAACATCATCATTATTATCAGCCGACAGACGTCCACTGCTGGACATAGGTCTCTTGCATGGACTTCCAAGCACAACGGTCTCGAGCTGCCAGAACCCCGCGGCTCCCTGCAATCCGCTTGATATCCTCGGTCCACCTAGTGGGGGTTCGATCAACACTGCGCTTTCTGGTGCAGGCTCGCCATTCCAGCACCTTAGGACCCCAACGTCCATAGACTCTTCAAACTATGCGACCTACCCATTGCTACTTTCAGCTTCGAAACTTGTTGAGCTATGTCAGCCGACCTGGATTAGGCGATCCACCTCAGGAGTAATATTTTTAATATCAATACTAATATTAAAAAACTGAAGAGTTTGTTTGTTTGATTGAACGCGCTAATCTCAGGAACTACTGGTCCGATTTGAAAAATTCTTTCAGTGTTAGATAGCCCATTTGTCGAGGAAGGCTATAAGCTATATATTATCCCCGTATTCCTACTCGAACGGGAACCACGCGGGTGAAACCGCGTGGCGTCAGCTAGTAAGTTTATAATTGACGAAATAATTTGGGCGTCGTGGTGTCCTTAAAAACGACACGCGTCATGACTCCGAATATCGAATCACCTTGTCTCATTTCTTTACACAGACCACATATAAGTTTTCTTTCTCATTCAATCCGATGAATAATATTCTTTTCGTCTATTTACATCTCTGTCTACGGTTGACACCTAAAAGTTTGTAAGACAACATTGACATTTAGGGACGCGGCAACTTTATTTACATTCTTACCTCAGTCATAATTTATATCTACTTAAAATATTATACAGCCCAAACATAAAGCAGAGTCGTAAACTCAGGCGTAAAACTCGGGACAGTTTCATCAAGTTTTGCCACCTGCACCCATTTTCCTTGAGATTTCTTTAGAGGCCTTACCTTACGTAACTTATGAGTTTGATATTAGCTTTATATTAGTCACTACGACTAATAATGTTGTAGGTTACCTACTATTTACTTACATCTATTTATATATTTACTTATTTTTCTTGCACTACAAAATATTATTATTTTTTTAAATCCAGCCCTCCCGTTGCGTCCTATTTGAGTGCCCCAGCAACCGGTAGGAATTTTTCGAAATCCCTTTTGCATGTAGTAATTAAAAGAACGTCAAAACAAAAGAAACGCGTTGCTAAATTATTTTGTGACACAGAGGAAGCTGTGTGACATTTTTTAAATTTTAAATCCGTTTACCACAAATTCGTTGCTTAGCAACCACTCACAAGTAAATGTGTGTCAACTTCGTTGACGCAACTTTAGTTTCACATATAGGTAAATGTGCCTGTCGGTAGGTACATAATATACATCCAACATTATTGATTTTTTTTTATTCTTTACAAGTTAGCCCTTGACTACAATCTCGCCTGATGGTAAGAGATGATGCAGTCTAAGATAGAAGCGGGCTAACTTGTTAGGAGGAGGATGAAAATCCGCACCCCTTTCGGTTTCTACACGGCATCGTAAGTACCGGAATGCTAAATCGCTTGGCGGTACGTCTTTGTCGGTAGGGTGGTAACTAGTCATGGCCGAAGCCTTCCACCAGCCAGACCTGGACAAATTAAGAAAATCTCAATCTGCCCAGCCGGGGATCGAACCCAGGACCTCCATCTTGTAAATCCACCGCGCATACCACTGCGCCACGGAGGCTGTCAAAATTATATGATTTGTATTTATAAACCTCAGAATACAGAAAAACATACAAGTATTTTTGTAAAAACTATCGACTAGGTTTATACCTACTATCTACATTATTTTACATACATTATTTATAAATTAACCCCTGGCATAAAACCTAGCTGAGTGTACTCGTACCTACATACAATTTTCTTACCTGCTTCACTTTTTCTCGAGATTCATTCTCAAGTCACGTCCGAAGACACTTGCAATATGTTCGACGAATCGACGATGCTCCGAACGGGAATATGTTAAAGAACGGCTACCTTGGAGAGATTAAAATGTATGAGTAAAGCTGAGTTTTTTCAAAGGAAGAAGAAGAGAGAAGGCAAATGAAAAGGAAGAAGGCAAAAATAGCAATATCTTTTTTTTTTAATATGACCAATACCCACTTTATCTTACAATTACTTAGTTGGAAAAGGCTATGTTTTGAGAGATAATAGTCGGAGATCGAAACAAGATTTCTCGGTGATAAGTTCGGCCGCTATGATGAGCTATATGCTGTGTGCTTAGTTTTAAATAAGTTTGTAAAATGAAAGAAAGAAAGAAAGAAATATCTTTATTTTTAGGTAGTGTCTCACATTACAATAATAAATTTTAAATATATAGCTTTTAGCTAAAACAAAAAAAAGAACGCCCTGCAATATGTGGCATAACCTAGAAAAAGGCCCTAACTCATCATTTTGCTACATACTTCCTATCCAAAAAAAAAGTATACAGCACTGATTTTCAGTTAGGACCCAGTTCAGGTGCAAATGATAGTAAACAAGATAAAATAAACCTTGCCTGAGTTTGTTGTAGGCTCTTCTCGGACCAAGGCGTGTTTGGAACCCGTAAATTTAATTTTAAGTTTTCGAATGATTATTATCACCATTATCTTAAGTTTAATATTAATACCTGACGTTTCGAAAGAGTTTGTAAACTAAGCCTATTTGAAATAAATGAATTTTGACTTTGACTTTGACTTTATTCAGAAATTAAGGAGTTTCTCAAATAAACGCTAATTTATATAATGTTTTAACTACAGCTTTTCTATCTCATTATTTTTCTATTAAGGCTTGTATCACTTTAGGAATGAACTATTATTATCTAAACTAATATTTTATTTGGTTTTGATTTACCTACTATTTCTTTGTTTGTTACCATTTAACTCTAAAACTACTCAACCGATTTAGAAATTCTTTCAGCATTAGAATTTTACATATTTACTAAGAAACATGTGTTAGGTACCTACCTATATTTTATTCCCGACTACGGGGCTGAAACCGTGGGGTGTCTGAAAAGAATAAAAAAAGTCGACAACTATTACTACAAAAAACCATTTGAAATTGATGAAATGAAAACCAATTTTCTATTGTTATTTTCTGCGAAAACCACTATCATCCATTCCATTTCCAACGGAAAGTAACAGAGAATATAAATTAAGGTATATTGTATACAATATTAAAAAGAGCTAACATTTCTATTAGCATTGTAATTCAATAAAAATCTTGTTCAATTGTATTGTAGGATTTCAGTTTGCCAAGTAAAAAGGGATTTATTTCTTAACAAGGAGCTCAATTAAAATTGTTCCATCGGAATGCCGCAATACATCAAATTAATCAAGAGATAAAACTGGCCGAAGTCCAAATTGCTGGCAGCGGGGATTCCCCAATCGTCTTAAAACTGTTGCCAAGTTATGTGCGAAATAAACTAATAGCATACAATATTTGAGAGCTATAACATTTTTTGAAGTGATAAATTTTGTATCGCTAATCAGCCTCCCGAACAAGCCAGATTCCGTAAAGACTTTAGTACCATAGATCACATCCATACGCTGCGGCAAGTTATACAGAAGACTCAGGAGTATAACCATCCATTTTTCTTAGCATTTGTGGACTATGAGAAAGCCTTTGATTCGGTGGAAACCTGGGCTGTGTTAAGGTCATTGCAGAGATTCCTAATTGACTACAGGTACATCCAAGCGTGGCATAGGAGCGTGGTGGTTCTGTTCTTCAAAAAAGGTGACAACACCTTGCTGAAGAATTACAAACCCATCTCGCTGCTAAGCCATGTTTATAAATTGTTCTCGAAAGTCATTACGAATCGTCTCGCTAATAGATTCGACGACTTCCAGCCTCCCGAACAAGCCGGTTTCCGAAAAGGCTTTAGTACCATAGATCACATCCATACGCTGCGGCAAGTTATACAGAAGACTCAGGAGTATAACCACCCACTTTTCTTAGCGTTTGTTGACCTTGAGAAAGCCTTCGATTCGGTGGAAACCTGGGCTGTGTTAAGGTCATTGCAGAGATTCCGAATTGACTGCAGGTACATCCAAACGATGAAGTGCTTGTACGAAAACGCCACTATGTCAGTACGTATTCAGGATCAGACTACGAGGCCAATCCAGTTGCAGCGAGGAATACCTCAGGGAGATGTAATCTCTCCAAAACTATTTACCGCCGCATAGGAGGGCGGACTATGCATCAACATCAATGGCGAGTACATCACTCAACTGCGGTTCGCGGATGATGAAGTCATCATGGCAGAGACTCTGGATGACCTTTGTACCATGCTCAATGACCTTAGCAGAGTTTCTCAACAAGTGGGCCTGAAAATGAACCACCACGCTGCGGATTGGTAGACTTCACACACGCAGAGAATTAAGAAAACTCTCTGGTATGCAGATTTTTTCACGATGTTTTTCTCTCACCGTTTGAGACACGTGATATTTAATTTCTTAAAAAGCACACAACTGAAAAGTTGGAGGTACATACCCTGGACTGGATTCGAACCGAACCCGCACCCTCCGGAATCAGAGGCAGAGGGCAAATCCACTGGGCTATCACGGCTCACATGCAATACATAATCAAAATTCGCAGTTTACATATACAAATACATATTATAAAACAAAACATTCAACATTGAATAATTTACAAAAGACGACCCAATTAGCATGTTTGCTCAAACTTGTTATTGGCGCTCGAACAGTACTGTGTTGTATTAAACTTGCTTAGCCTGTGCTGGGGCTTTAGAATATGGTAGTTTACAATAACATAAGCTTCCTGTAGGTACTAAAACTATAACCGATTGTTGTAGTAGCTAAACACTACAACAAAAGTCAACAACATTTTATTTTTATTATCACCATATTGTTATTTCGCATAAAAGTCAAAGTCAAAGTCAAAATTCATTTATTTCAAATAGGCTTAGTTTACAAGCTCTTTCGAAACGTCAGGTAATAATATTAAACTTAAGATAATGGTGATAATAATTGTTCGAAAGCTTAAAATTAAAGTTACGAGGGTTCCAAACGCGTCTTGCCATAAATAAGAAAACGTCTAGAAAGGCTAGTAAAAGGTAATCTAACAAAAAATGCGGCTTGAATTAATTATTTTTGGACAACTATATGTAATTACTAGATCTAATAAAAGAGTAGAAATCAATTTTGAACAAAATTATGGAAATAAAAATAAAGATCAAAGACGAGTAAGAGTAAATAGTTTGTATAAGTGTTTGTTCCGGCTAATCTCTAAAATGGCTGGACCAATGTTAAAGAGGCTTGTTCTATATCTCGAATCTAATAAATTGTTATTTTATGTAGATACTAGCCTAGCTATACTCAACCTGTGGCCCTCCGGACTTTTGTTGTTGGCTCATCTAGGACATCTGGTATTAATTACTTTAACCATTTAGAAAACTAACCCCCGCGCCTTTCACCCACCTGACGCCTCACACATTTTGTTTTTAATGTGCACTGTATCTACCTGTTACCCGCGTAGTTGATTTCGGAGACGTTACTTTTAGCATACTTTTAATTTATATATGTCGTAGAAAACGTAGAGTCATTAATAAAAATATGGACAGAACCGCTGACCTAACCTTGGTCATCGGCTCTGCCAATTACAATAGGTATGCTATGCTTAACCTCACTAATCGCTTACACAGTAAACTACTCTTAATTTTACTATTGGTAGTTGTGGTACAGGAAACACATCGAGCAAGTCCCAGGACTTGTGACAAGGGTGTGGTTTAAAGGCGTCACCTGCTGTCACCTGTCATCATTACTTGATTAATTAAATCAAAACGGAACACTATTTTGATTGCAAAATTATTAGATTACTAGATAATAAGTCGATCTAAATAACTAAAGAGTAAACATGATAATTATTAGGCTTGAGATTATAGATTTTTCAGTGAGCCAAGCTTCCACGGCGACATATACAATTTAAAAACTATTATTATTTCTACTGCGAAAAACCTGAGAAATAATTTATTATATATGCAATATGCATGCACGAGTTAGTCATGGTGTCATATGCGGCATATGACACCATGACTAACTCGTGTTAGTGGCTCCTTGGTGAAAAAGGTTGAGTACCATTGTACTAGTTCATGCCGCGCGATTTCACTTGCGTAGTTCCTGGTGGCGTTAAAATAAAAATGATTGTGTCAACTCACAAATAACGTGGCTTTCTAGTAGTAAAAGAATTTTCAAAATCGGTTCAGTAGATCCAGAGTTTACTCCCAAGAGCTTCACAGGCTTTATCTCTTTAAAATCTTCGTATAGATTAAAACGTACTTACGGCAACATTGCTTTAGAGGGAAAGTCAAGACTAGGTAGTATGTACGTATAGGTATACAAATTACGCCGATTCCAATTCGACCTTGTTACTTTACTTGCTAAGTTATTACGCATAAAATCAAGAAATGTCGTAAATACGCACGTAAAATTGGAAGGTTTATGAAGTTTTTTCTGTAAGATTTGAACATTCCCTGTCAAGTCACGTGTAGGATACTTGCAGACCGTTCGATGTCAATACCTTAAAGACAATCTCACCGTATATCTATCACATTTATAGTGATGACTCCGAAACAAGTTGAGATAGGTTAAACTTTAAACTTACTGCCTAAGTAGTAGTAAGATACTTATTTCTGCCGCCAAACAGAATTTTAGATTACAAGATTCATCATTATCATCATCATGTCAGCCTTAGACCTTTTGTAGGGACTTCCAAACATACTGAGCCATCTGCATTCAGCGAATACCTGCGGCTCGCTTTATGTCGACCACCTGGTGGGGGTTCGACCAACACTGCGCTTTCTACTGCTTGGTCGCCATTCTAGCACCTTGGGACCCCAACGGCCATCGGCTCTTCGAACTTTGTGCCCTGCCCATTGCCACTTCTGCTTCGCGACACGTTGAGCTATGGCGGTGACTTTAGATTCAGATTACAAGATTGTTGTGTCCTAATCAAAATGATAAGTTGGTACATGCGATCTAAGTTTGACGAATATACCTAATATCGGCTAAGGAAAGTCGTGTAGAAATCGAAAGGTGTGTGGATCTTCATCCTACTCCTGAGAAGTTAGCCCGTTTCATCACTTAGCATCAGGTGAGATTGTAGTCAAGTATAAAATAATAAAAAAATACTACATAGTAACTACCTGTATCATTTGCACTCGAGTCCATGATTATTTAAGCCCCAACTAATAATAATTTCCTATAATCATCATCTCCTTTTACTCTTATTTTTGATTCTTTCCAAAATAGCCCTTGACTAAAATCTCACCAGATGGTAAGTGACGATCCAATCTAAGATGGAAGAGGGCTAACTTATTAAGAGGAAGATGAAAATCCACACCCTTTTCGGTTTCTACACGGCATCGTAACGGAACGCTAAATCGCTTGGCAGTACGTCTTTGCCGGTAGGGGTATCTAGCCACGGCTGAAACCTGACAGACAGACCTGGACCAATTAAGAATACCTTAATCAGCCTAGCAGTGAATCGAACCAAGGACCTCCGTCTTGTAAATCCACAGCGCATACCACAGCGCCACGGAGGCCATATACTCTACCTGTTCCATGTTTTTGTTTCCATTGTTTATACCTACAACCTATCACTAACTCCTTTTATTTTTACACAGATGGAAATGGAAAGAGGAGAGGAAGGCCAAAGAAGAGATTGTTGGTTGCAGTTTGTAGACGCTACTACGTCTACAAACTGCAACCAACAATCTCTTCTTTGGCCTTCCTCTCCTCTTGTGTTTTTACATTTCCAATCGACTGAATAATTTAATCTTAGCATCCCCTAGCTAAGTACATACGAATAGTAATTCCCAGTACTAATGTATTACCACTTCGCAGACTGAATAAATAGCTATAATATGTGGAGTCAGACAAATTAATCCTATTTACCGAGCGTGTTTGTCTGATTTGAATATTCATCAAGCCTCAATAACATTCTTCGTAAGATAGTCTGGCAAGTTTAAATGAATTTATATACCGACAGACTGTTTGAGCTTACCATAATTGCAAATCTTGGCAATTATTTTAAAGATTGCTTCATCATGGTATTTTCACATGTCTGCTAATAATAATTATACATAGCATTTTATATATGAGTATTTATACTATTCGCAACTCAAACAAAAATTAAATAAAAAAATGAACGCATTCCACAGACAAGAACGCTGCATTTCATTCTAATTTAAAGTTTTTTATTTATTTTTCAAAACAATCAGGGCCTTACCTATAATGATTCTATTTTCGAATAAAACCTCCTCCGTTTTATAGTAGGCTAGTGCTTGGCTAGTACTCGTAACAGACAAGAATTAAAAAAACAAAATTACTTTAGCCCCTAGAGGCTAATATGCTTGTTTAGCCCCGCTGTGGAGTGGTAATATGACAGTGTTTTTGAGCAAGAGTAGTGAAAAATATATTTCAATAGTTAATCACACTAATATAATAAAGGCGAAAGTTTGTGTGCAAGTGTGTAAGTATGTTTGTTCCTCTTTTAGGCTGCGGCTACTGAAGCGATTTGGCTGAAATTTGGAATGGAAATAGATTTTACTCTGGATTAACCCATAGACTACTTTTCATCCTGGAAAAATCCATGGTTCCAGCGGAATTTGTGAAAAACTGAATTCCACGCGGACGAAGTCGCGAGCGTCCGCTTGTAACTAATAAAGAAATAGATAACAGTATAACACAGATCAGGCCGGATATTAAATCAAACTTTAACTATATACTCGTATCCATAAATACATGTAGTAACTCCGTATTAGTTACATTCGTATATCCATTTAGAGGATCCCTGGGCACGAGAATTAATTGACAAAGTTGCCTCATGTTACCTACGAGTACGTGAACTAATCTTCGGAGGTTTCATTACACTTGATTGTTCCCGTGACCAAAAACAGGTGTTCAAATTAATAAATCAGTAGATTTTGATCCCTGATAGTTTAGTAATTGGTCCACGTTCGTATACGTGACTTCTGATTCGGTTCGTTGTAGTAGCATTTATTGGTTGTTCGATTGAAAAGTTCTCTTCAAAATTGCGGTTTAATCTGTAGGTAATCTAATTTGTCTGTCTATAAATCTGAATCTATAGACGCGGACACCGCGGTAACCTGCATAGATAGACACTTAATTTTTTTATAGATAGACACGTCATCTATACTAATATTATAAAGAGGTAAAGTTTGTAAGTTTGTAAGTTTGTAAGTTTGTAACAATTTTTTGAAATGGGGTAATCTTCGGAACTACTGGACCGATTTTAATACTTCTTTCACCAGTAGAATGCTACGTTATCGGGGAGTGCTATAGGCTATATTTTATATTTCTATCATATATAACTACTGAGATATCGCGGGTTTTCTCTTACAGGTCAGACCGAAAAACTTACTTATTCGCATGCGCTGCCTCAACCATTGCGTATAACTGAAATAAATGTATGGAGGCTTTTTGAACCTTTAAAAGTTCTACAATAAAGTCCGCGACACCATATATCTATCTTTTATATTTTAGCAGATATAGTACCTTTAGTACTTTAATAAATTATTTAAATTTTAAACTAAGGTTTACGTCATTATTTACACAACTAAACTTAAATCCTTATCAAAATAAATTATTTAATAATCACAAGGATATTATAGAGATAAGATTTGCCCTTTACAGTATGTTAATTAGTTATATAGTTTCGGAGATAATACAAAATTTCTAAAAGTCGCAGAAATGCCGCTATATGACGCCCCGCGGTTTCAATTACGTGGTTCCCGTTCCCACATGAATATGAGGACCAAACATAGCCTATGACACTCGGAAATAATGTAGCTTTCTATTGGTAAAAGAATTTTCCAAATCGGTCCAGTAGATCCAGAGATTACCCCCGACAACCACACAAACTTTACCTCTTTATAGTATTAGCATAGAAGTCGCTTGGGAAATTATAGTCTTTTGTCATTGCACGATGCACAAAAGGCTGGACCAATGTTGCTGAGGGTAGGGATAGGATAGAGGTAGGGAAGGGGTAGGATAGAGGTAGGGTAGGGGTAATTTAAGGAAGGTGTAGGGTAGGGTAGGGTACGGATAAGGTAGGGGTAGTGTAGGGTAGGGGCAAGGTAGAGGTAGGGGAAGGATATGGAACGTATAGGGTAGGGGAGGAGTAGAATAGGGGTAGGGTAGGGTAGGGGTAGGGTACGGGTAGGGTAGGGTTAGGGTAGGAATAAGGTAGGGGTAGGGAAGGGTTAGGGTTAGCGGTAGGGTAGGAGTAAGGTAGGGGTAGGGTAGGGGTAGATTAGGGGTAGGGTAGGATAGGGTATGGATAGGTTACGGGTAGGGTTAGGGTAGGGTAAGGTGGGGGGAGGGAAGATTTAGCGTTAGCGGTAGGGTAGGAGTAAGGTAGGGGTAGGGTAGGGTAGGGTAGGGTTGGGTAGGTTTACGAGCAGGGTAAGGTAGAGGTAGAGAAGATTACATCAATTTTTACGCGGACGAAGTCGCGGGCGTCCGCTAGTTTTAT
Organism: Bicyclus anynana; assembly: GCF_947172395.1. Lineage (NCBI taxonomy): Eukaryota > Metazoa > Arthropoda > Insecta > Lepidoptera > Nymphalidae > Bicyclus > Bicyclus anynana. Next base: position 6,459,762 of record NC_069096.1, on the reverse strand, counting down.
ATATTATAAGTGTGTATGTGTGTATGCTTGTGGAGTCGTGATAGCTCAGTGTATAAGACCTCTGCCTCCGATTCCTGAGGGTGTAGGTTCGAATCTAGTCCGAGGCACCATCAACTTTTCAGTTATGTACATTTTAAGAAATTAAATATACCCCATCTGAAACGGTAAAGGAAAAACATCGTGATGAAACCTGCATACATGAGAATTTCCTTAATTCTCTGCGAGTGCGAATTCTGCCAATCCGCAGTGAGCCGAATATGGGTTGATAATGATGATGATGATGATGATGATGATGATTATGTATGTGTATGTTAGTTACTCATTCACGCTGAAACAATTAAACCGATTTGATGGCTGAATCGTGTAACGGAGATAGATAATAAAGTGGATAAACATAAAGGCTCTTTTTTTCTTGGAAAAATCCACGCTTCCCGCGGTATAGTTGAAACAAAGTTTCATGCTAAGGGAGTTGTAGGCGTCTAATAAGTATTTAAAATACAATTAAGGCTATTCTAACTATTCTAAAACATACTTTGTTTGTACTTTTTACATAACGAACAAAAAATGTTTTTGTATTGTTTTTAAGTAAGCATCACTGAAAAAATAATTATGGATCACAGAGAAGTCTTTCTTCATCTAATGTTGAGTAGGTGTCCTGTATCCACACACTTAACATTCATCATCATCATCATATCAGCCGATGGACGTCCACTGCAGGACATAGGCCTTTTGTAAGGACTTCCAAACATCACGATACTGAGCCACCTGCATCCAGCGAATCCCTGCGACTCGCTTGATGTCGTCAGTCCACCTGGTGGGGGGTCCGCCAACACTGCGCTTACTAGTGCGGGGTCGCCATTCCAGCACTTTGGGACCCCAACGTCCATCGGCTCTTCGAACTATGACTACATATACACTTAACATTAACGCCATTTTATGTAAGTGCAAATCTGTTTAGTATAATGATAGTGCAGGTCACATTCTACGTATTTCAACAAACATGGCTGATTGGTCGAACGCGTTCAAGTCTCTTCGAACGTGACCTGGGAAACAAGCTCCAGTAATTCGGTAACATGTACATAAACTTGATAAAGCTTTAGTTCCTGCGCGTTCCTATAATATTGATTTCGAAAATTTTCCGACACTTAAACTTACCGACTAGCTTCTTCTATATACCTGTATATCATATTCTATAGGTAAAATACTTTATTAGTTTGACAATTATTTACACCAACTAAATACATTTATATTTAAATTACTAGTAACTGACCTAACCTTAACTTATAATAAAAATAAAATAAAAGGAAATATAAAATTATATACAGACTTAGGCGTCGTAGAATTCATCCGAATCGATGATCATTGGTAAAGTGCCCAGAAGGCTGGCAGTATTGCCACGTTGTATGGCAAAAGGTAATATTAAATTAAATGGCAATACTGATATAAATAGGTACAATATATCTGATAAGCGAAGTGTTGTGGTTTAAGAAGACTAACGGAAGTCATAAAACAGTTTTTGAGAATATTTGTCCTTTTGTCTTTGATATTCTTTGCTATCCTTCGGAACTACTGAATAGATTTTGGTTTTTACAGGTAGATAATATTTAAAGAAATTATTTACTATAACGTTAGTATGCAAGCATCGAAACTTTAATGTTCAAAAGAAAAATACATTTAGTCCTAGTACGTACAATTGATCAAAGTCTATAAATATGTATTACAATTAAAAATTACATAGTCTTCAATAAAACCAAATCAAAAACAGAAATATGTCGAAGAAAAATTAAAAATTACATAGTCTTCAGTAAAACCAAATCTAAAAGAGAAATATGTCCAAGAAAAGATAAATTAGCGAATGAAATTATTTTCGCCTATTTTATTTCACAAAGTAAACTGCTTGTTATTTTAAAAATCCATAATTATATTTCTTCATATTGTTTGTATTGCAAATGATATGCAAATAAAGGCACCTTTTGACCGGATTTCTTCAGCCTTCCGTTTCATAATGAGCTATACGACCACTTCCTCATAAAAAGTCGTATTTACATAAGTTGAAAATTACATTATGCATACAAACTCGACACATTTAGCATCTTTGCATGTTCAGTTTTGTAACTCTGCGGTGAGCATCGCACGTAGCATTATAACATCCCCATTGTACACTTTACATCCAAAAAGCCAGGAGGAAGCTATGCATAAACTGTCCCGAGCTATCGCACCCAGGTGACCTGTCCCGTAAACGACCCGTTAACCAAAATATGACCTTATTGTGATGTTTATAAAAGCTATTTTTCATATACGTTGGTAGCCTCAGCTCTTATTAACTTTGTCTGGTAAGCTCCTTATCAAGGTGTACGAAAAAGATAAAACAAACCACGCATCAATGGACCCGTCTAATAGAATGCACATGGGACGCTTTAAAAGTTTTAAAACAGAAAATTTTAATTGTATAATTAATTCGGTATACCTACTTACAATTTTATAATAAGAAAGTTACATTGTATATAATTAATTATCTTAAATTAAAGTTTTACGATGTATTATTACTTTATCTATCTATCTATGCTAATAATATAAAGAGAAAAACTTTGTGACTTTGTTAGTTAGTCTCTGGATCTAGAGAACTGATTTTGAAGATTCTTTTACCAATAACGACGTTATTTGTGAGTACCTAGAGCTATATTTTACTTACTAGTATAAATGCCCTCAGGAACAAGAACTGCGCGTTTGAAACTACGTGACGTCACTAATACATAATTTATAGAAAAATAATCCATATTTTGCTTTTTCACGTCAATAAATAACGACTAATTAAATTTCATTGTATCTTTATTTTATAAAACTATGTGAGGTTCTTACGTAACGAAAAATTGGAATATTTAAAATATATATATATTTACGAATGTTTGTTAATTAGACATGTCTAGAACTTCTAATTTAATGTATACATGAAGTTTGGCACTGAGATAGATTAGAGTCTGGTATAGTACCAACATGAGCTTTTTATCAAGACAATTTGACAGGTATGGGATCTACGCATGTGAAACCACAAGATACAACAAATATTCCAACATAATATATTAGTTTTGTACGTACTTGAAATAAGTTCGATAAGCCATTTGATCACTCAAGGGTTAAAAATGTACCACAATATATTTACTTCAATACAACTTGGCAACAATTTTAAGATAAGTTGAATTCCTCCGTGTTTGCGACTTGGGTTCGTGCCAGTTTTATTTGTTGATTAATTTTATTTAGTGTAGCATTCAGGTGGAAATGGGAAGATTTTAATTGTATGCCTTGTTATGGAACGAATCCTTTATAATATTTATACTCGAGTTTGAAGTGTCGTTCGCTGCAGCTTAACGAGATGGCCTCTTGTTATAAAACTGCTGTTGATATTTTCTTTCTCAATTCACAATTTTCTTTTAAAATTGTTCTGAATAATAAAATCAAGCGTTTCATTGATTTTGATTTAATTTGTAAGAAGAATTTACTTGCCTGCTTTTGAGATTTTTTTTTTAAATTAATTAATACAATAATTTTGAATGTGTTTATTGAAAAAAAATCCAGTCCAATTACTAAGTCTTGAACTTTTGCTACTAAATCGTAGTGTAAGTTTTAATTTTAATATTAATTAAACGTTTGTATTGAATTTTGATATCGAAAGCACGACTTTATTATAAACATTTTTTCACAAAAGATTGTAAAGCTAACAAGACTACCCCAAATAGGGGATTAGGGAGAAATAAAACTTTCTTTATACTCGTAAGTAAAAATCTGGATAACCATAAACTTTTGAAGCTGGAAGGAAACATTCGGAATCAGTACAAAGGGGACTTCATAAAAACGCCACAACTCCATTCGCTGTGCTGTAATCATCTCGAAATCCCAATTCTGAAACTTTTTTCATCTTCGTCGGCATCTGTTGGGTCTTTCGTTATTTTTACTTCGCGCTTCTATTCCAATTGCTCTTTATATTACAAGTAATGTATATTTTAGGAATGACTCATCTTTATCTATACTTAATATTTATACAGAGCACTAATTAAAGAATAATAGGCAGATAGAGCGACGGTACGGAACACGACGGTGTCGTAGCCGTCCCGAATACAGAATTCAAAAACGAATACATGCTTGAGTACCTATGACACGAAGCGCCGCATAAGAAATCTATACTAATATTATAAAGCTGAAGAGTTTGTTTGTTTGTTTGTTTGTTGAGATTAGCGCGTTCAATTGATTGAACGTGCTAATCTCAGGATTTACTGGTCCGATTTGAAAAATTCTTCCAGTCGAGGAAGGCTATTTATTATCCCCATATTCCTACGGGAACGGGAACCGCGCGGGTGAAACCGCGCGGCGTCAGCTAATTATCAATATAATTCAAGAAAAATGGCGTCTTTTGTTTTTAAATATTTTAAATACTGTTCACAAAAACTATAGTAATAAGATGGAGTATTTTTTTATTGGTAACTATTGTTATGTATTTGTTGTTAGTGTTAAATTTTGAAACACAAATTATGAAAAAAGTTTGTTTATGCAGATGTCTAGGAGACGAGAGACGTTTGTTTTTTATGGGTTTCACCGCGCTGCTTGTAAAGACTCATTCTGGATATTCTTTATTCTGTGATAAAGAGGTAAAGTTTATGAGCTTTTGACGTCGTAGGGTAGCAAGTAGAGCTACCTATTATGGTATAATAGAGAATATCGTTCTTCAGGAGTTTTATAGTAAATGGCTAAATAAAACTCTTAAAAACCTATTACCTACTATCGAGTCCACATGGAATTCAATATGATATTACAGTCCGTAACCTGAGAAAATATAAGTTGTCTAGGTACAATGAACTATGCCTCCTTCAATTTTTTGCGACAAAATATAGCCTTATTTTTTATTTATCTTATATTTATTCTGTACCAAAATTTACCAAAAATGTAGTCCAGAAATAATAACGTAAAAACTAAAATTCTCACCACATTTTTTTCGGTTTCTCTTAATATAAGACCATTACACAATATTATGAAAAGAGAATAGCAGAAAATATTATTCACGAGATTCTCTGAATTGAATAAGAATGGCGTAAGTGCGTGCTTGAGTATGTGTACGTATGAGATAAAATCAGACCACAAGATATGTAACAATATTGAAACATTCTTCTTATACCTCAATGTACTTGTTATTGGAAAAACTTCGAAGTACTTGACAATAGCCGAAACAAAAAGTAACTAGAACTTGGGTATACTAACTTTGTCTGAGTACTAAAATAATAAATAATATATTTTCATATCACTTTGACTTTATTAGGAAACCAAAAATTACAAATTCGAATCATTGTCATCAACATCTTAATCATCATTATCATCATCATCATCATCCTACTTATTTAGGGATTATGGAATGTTCGTAATAGTTAACTCACAACAAGCTAAACACATCTCCTTAGATTATTTGCCTTGTACTGGTATCTTATCAGCCGATCCTTCCTTCCGATGTTAGTAAAATAGAGCCAGTACAAATAGACAAACTGATATTTCAATCAATTAATTTTGAATTTGGAATTCTCTAATTGAGTGCTTTTACACAAAGTAAAGCCAACTAGTCACATACTGTAGGATTTGCTCTGGTTATATGGCTAGTTACCACCCTATTAGCAAAGATGTAACGCTTCTTCTATCTATGTAACGCAAATTCTATCTACGCGTAAGAGACTATTTAAAAACTATCGCACAAAATGTGCTGATACAAATTGGTTTTTCTCGGGAACATTAAGCAAATAACCAGCATTCCGCTCACGCAATCTGGTCCTAATGGTGCGTTAAGATGCGAGTTAAACAACTTGATGACTTACATTTCCCCTCGACTCGGACGGCCTTGGTAAGTGTTTTGTACTTTGATGGTACTTTTCCATGTTCCTATAGGGTCATTTATTAGGTGAAGTGGCGATAGCTGTTTCATAATTACTTTCCATTGACTTAATTGAGAATTAAAGAAAATAGAAAGAAGAAAGAAAATATATTTATTACCACATTATGCCAAACATCACAATTATTTAAGAATAATACCCTGCGATATGTGGCATAACCTAGGAAAAGGTCCTAGCTCAGCATATTGCTATATGCTCCCCATAAACAAAGAACATACAGCGCTGATTTTCAGCTAGGACCCTGCTTTTTAATTTTTAGTTCGGATAACTTGTCCTTTTTCTGTGGATACTCTATTATACCGAATATTAGGTTATCATGTAGAAAAAACAACCCACTAACCGAACAGGGTCCAGTTATTCCCCCTAATATGAATGAGGATATTATAGAGCTTATGCCCAACACGCTCTTCAAATTCGTAATTAAGTGATGTTGTTTGGTTTTGTTGACGATCACTATCAGATGTTTATGCATACCCAGAACAATCAAAAAAGTAGTCACGTACAGTTAAACTGTGTGCCTAGTGGGAGTTTTCAATAAGTTAATACAGTTACTATCGCGTTTACAGTTGTGCAGTAGTGCTACTAGATGGCGCGATTTCAATTCCTTAGAAATTCGCGTTTACGTTAACGCAATCGTCACCGTAACAAACTACCACTAGGCCCTCTGTATGTCTGTGATTTTAAAATAACTTGTTTGTTTCATATGCCTTTATAGTTATTTACATAAACGATAATAAATGACAAACATTTTCTTAAAGGGTTTTTCTCTTTATGTGTATCTGTTTGGCCGGGCTAATCTATTGAACGACATAACTGATTTTAATAGGACTTTCACTTCACTACAAGGGTAGGGATAGGGAGTACACATAAGTCAAAGCGAAGCTTGACCGGGTTTGCTAATATATTAAATACTAGCGGACGCTCGCGACTTCGTCCGCGTGGAAATCAATGTAAATATTCAAGCCCTATTTCACCACTTTAGAATTTGAAATTTAAAAATTTTAGAATCCCATTATATTGAGTACTTTTTATGATTTATGAACAAATTTTTAAAACTGTAACTCTTAAAATAAAGGACTTTCCATACAAACTTTCAACCCTATTTCACTCCCTTATTATTTTATTTTCACCGTGCCAAGTTTCATTTGAATTCATTCAGTAGTTTCAGCGTGATGCCCGAATAAAAAAAAAACACGGACAGACAGACAGACAGACAAAAATTCGAAAAAAAAAATATTTTCAGCTTCAGTATCGATTCGTATTATAAGTATAGATTCTAGATGGCGCTAGTAGTACTCTATGCCACGGTAACATTTGGTGTTACAAATGGTATAAGTAAAATCTGAAATTGCGAATTAGCGTATAGAATTCGACCAGTTTTATTATAAGTATAGATATAGAAGATATAGATTTCCATGCAGAAGAAGTCGTGAGCGTCCGCTAGTGTCTATTCAAAAGACGTAAACTCCCTGTACTAGTTTATTGTGACGATGTCTTTTGTCACAGAACGTCTCACAGCCGTGGCTGACAGTTCCACGAGCTCTTATCTATCTATAGATAAGAATTCTTTATTAAATCTCGCTCTCCAAGGCAGTCTTGTGAAGCGGAATTAATAGAAAGCTTGTTTAGTAGCGAGGACTCTTGAACTGTGGTAATTTAATGGAACGTAGTCCTTTTCTGCAGTTCCATTGAATAAAGATAAAATAAATTGGCTTTGTTGGACTTCAAATTAAATAGATTGTTAAGAAAACAAGAACTGTAGAGTTTGTTTCGAATAAAATAGCTGCATTGTTCTTTTTATTGCTTTCATAAAATGGTATTATGAATCTGTTTTGAAAAACCATGACAACTCTTGAATGATAAAATGGAAAATCTTTGTAGTTTGCATATGTCGAATGTTTGCATATTCGAAGTTTTCAATTATTATTAAACGTTTTGTCACCATTACTTTATCCCATACATCATTTCATGGGAAAATAATATCGATAATAAACGAAATACCGGCTGATTAGGGCCGATGCTAATTTAGCTGGGTTTTAACTGCGGTTAATTGAACGGAATAATCTGGTAATGGGAACAGATGAGTGGGTTGGTTGCCATTAATACTGCTTTGTTTTGACATCATTGTTTTTAATTGATTGCGAATATTATAAAGAGATAATGTTTGTGAATTCTTAGAGCTGTAGGGGGTAATCAAAACCAACAGAAAGTCACGTTATTTGTGAGTGTCATAGGCTAAATTTTATCCTCGTACTTTAAGGCCATTGCATTGTTGGGTGTCGCCTTCTTATCACCACCAACGTCGCTGACTGTTAATCTTAATGGATGTAAAATATTATATCACCGCTATCCCCTATTGAAGACATGACCCCCTTTTTCCCCTAACCTACTAAGCAATAAGTCTATGCTAGGACTAGATAAGACAATAGAATAATAGGCGTACTTAACTGTATACTAGTGAAACTGGAAGATATCATCTGGTCGAAACTTTAAACTAACTAAAACTGAGAGGGCCATTGTTAAGCGGTTTAGTTAAATAATAGCGAAAGTACATATGTATTATATTGAATACCCATCTGATAAAGCAGTAAAGTGCCGTTACAATAAGTGATTCAATTTCCTCTACACAAGTATCGGATCCACTTAAGTATTATTAAAGTAATAGAGGAGAGGGAATAGTTTTCTTGCTGACGTTCCTTTTACGATAATCACGGAAAATGCGGTCCAATATCTATAAAATATTACAACCTAGTTTTTCGAATACTGAGGTCTAGTGTACTTAATCGTAGTTTATGTATAATACAGTTGTGTAATTATTATTTATTATCTATCACAAGCCTTCTCTGCTTTTTTTCTTTATCTAACTTCAAATTCTAATGTCCGTTTAATCTAATGAAGCAATACTCTCAATAGCAATATACTCAGAATGAGAAGGATTATGCCTACAGTCCACCACGCTCTCTCAATGCGGATTGGCAGACTTCACACACGCAGAGAATTAACGGCCTCCATAGCGCAGTATACCACTGCGCTATGGAGGCCGTTAATTCTCTGCGCGGTGGATGTACTTGACGGAGGTCCTGGGTTCGTTCCCCGTCTGAGCTGAGGTTTTCTTAATTGGTCTAGGTCTGGCTGGTGGGAAGCTTCGGCCGCGGCTAGTTAGCCACCCTACCGACAAAGACGTACCACCAAGCGATTTAGCGTTCCGGTACGATGTCGTGTAGAAACCGAAAGGGGTGTGTATTTCATCCTACTCTTAACAAGTTAGCCCGCTTCCATCTTAGATTGCATTATCACTTACCATCAGGTGAGCTTGTAGTCAAGGGCTACATATACATATTTGAAATAAATGAATTTTGATTAAGACTTTGATATGCTGGTTACTCATTAATCGAGTGTGACGAGTAGGTGGACTGACAAAGTTTCAGCTATTATAAAATGAAGTGGATCTGGCCACAGCTGGATGGCTCTCAAATTCGTCTAGCCTCGTACAAAATCTATACAGCTTATCCTATTTATTGACGACGTTCAGAGCACGCAAGCTCTAATGCTAGGATTAGGAAGAAAAAGTGCCTGGAGCCAAAACTGAGGAAAGTAGATTACCGGGGAGACCGGGGCATTAGTAAGCGATACACCTGATTAGAGCCACCGCTGTATTGATGCGGGCTTCAGCTTCGGCTAATTGAATGGAATAATCTATTGAGAGGAGGTTGGGGAAAATGGGGAGTTGGGGTTAGGTTATAAGCGTTATTGATTCGTTTTGGCCATTTATACTGCAAACAATCACCTAATTTACTTCAAGCCTTCATAAAGCTGTATTCTTTATGTGATGTAATTACACAGGTTTAGTGTATACTCGTAATAAGTAGTCGTATATATACCCACCCCATTACCGTTAGTTTCACTCTTAAAAGTTTGTCGCGATTTACGATAATGGTACGTATTATGAACGTCATACAGGTGACTGTCGTCGTACCCATGCATTTTTATGCGATACTAGCGGACGCCCGCGACTTCGTCCGCGTGAAACTCGATGTAAACTTTCAACTACCCCTACCCTACCCTACCCCTACCTTTTCCTGAATTTTCTTTGCTATAAACCTCACAGAGCCCAAAACGTTTCCATCGAATGCAAAACCGTGGAAATCGGTTTGTGCGTTCTGGAGTTATAGCGTCAGGAAGGAAAACCCGACTTATTTTTATATAGTAAGAAGATAGGCTAGCGCTTGACTACAATTAAGCCTGATGTTAAGCATTAATGCGGTCTAAGTTGGAGCGCGCTTACCTAGAAGATGCCTATTCACTCTTGCTTTGAAGGTGTTCAAATTATAAGTGTCAGGAAACACAAACGCCCGAAGGACATTCAAAATTTTTGCCATACGAATTAGAAATGTGGTTGCAAATCATTTCGTACGAGTTGCCTGGATATCCACAATATATGGATACCACCATTCGCGACGTCTTGCTGTTCTGCGGTAGAAAAGAGAAGGAGGAACTAGATGGTGATGTTCCTGAGCACACTCACCAAAGTATATCCGGTGAAAACCGACAAATAAGCTACATTGCAACGATGTTGCAAAGTCTGCAATTTCGCTTGTGTTATCGGTTCATTACCAATTATCCTTCTGGCGCGGTGATCTATGCTATCTGAAATGCACTTTAGGTATCTTTTTTGTCTTAGACTTGTTTGCGTTAGTCTGTTTCTTTTTCAAGTGCAATATAAATAAAATGTTTATTAAATATAAAACCAAAACTAGTAAATTCTAGTACTTTGATTTGCCTCTGAAAACCTCAAGAAATCAGTTCGAAGTAGTAGTTTCGAATTTAACTTGAATGTCTAATCAATGTCTCTCTATCTTTCTCTAGAAAAAACAGTTTTACTTCCCCATCTCGGTTTTTTCCCATTCCCAGGTTCCCCATTGTCGTTTGTATAGATAGATTTATATAAACGACGTCACCAACTTAAGATAACGAAATATTCAAAACCTTTAAAATAATAACTCACAGACTTTATTTAATGAATAATTCTTGGTCATTTGCATGCCCGGGCGATGCAAATTTATACGACCGCGAAGCAATAAAACGGTAAGAAATAATTTCCACTTACGTCGAACGAAGAAGCAGAAAATTTCGCCAATAAAAGGGCAAAGCGGGCTAAAGCTACATTAAGCAAATTGCACAAAACAAACATATCCAATAATTATGCCCCGGGCACGGAACCTCCTTTTGTAGAATAATTCGTCCGCCATAACTTTTTCAATCTCAACTTCGACAATTTAATTTGCTTCATAATTTGAACGTAACATTTGAATAAGCGTCACGCAGTAGATTTCAATTCGTTTGTCTTCAAAAGAATTTGACGAAAGGAAGATTTTCTTCAGCTGTACGACCTTTTTAAAAATGTGTAAAAAAGAATCATTATGATAAAAATTGGCGTCGCCACATAATCATCCACCGACGACATTGACATTGATGACATTGGATGACATCATTGATATCTCGAAGTAATGGTAATTTGTCAATCAATGCTCTACCTACTCCTACCCTTAGTTGGAGGAGACCGGGTAATATTAGCAATGTTTAATGACTTGCCTAAAAAACATATCTACACATAAATTACTAGCTTACTCTACGCGGTTTCTATATCGCGTATATATATAACCTATTGTCTTCCTCGATAAATGGGCTATCTAACACTGAACGATTTTTTCAACTTAGACCAGTAGTTCCTGATATTTATAGCGCGTTCAAGCAAACAAACAAAGAAATAAACTCTTCAGCTTAATAATATTAGTATAGATTTTAAATACTGCTGTATTTATGACGAAAGCAAAATGAGCAATGAAAATATACGAAAAATATTTTAATATTAAAACAGGAAAAATATGACTCCTATAAAATGTACCTACGTATCAAGTGAAATTAGATATTCTTGCAATTTTGAATGTATTATATTAAAAGGCCCTTTTGCCATGTAATTTCGTTTCAGCGTCCTTTTCATTGACTGAGATTAAAAGTAATAACCCTTTAATAATATTATGCTACGAGAAAAAAACAAATCAAAATGTTATTAGAAACACATCTGTTGCGCATACAATCATAAAATTATATTCGTAAACTGAGATTAAATAAAATAAGCTACTTGAGATTATAATAATAAACTACGAGAATTTAATATAGTATTTTATTTTAAATCTATTTTTAAGTCTCTACTAGATCGTCTCATATCACTTTTACTTTATATATTTTTTGTATGGATGAATGTTGGAATGGTCACAGAATACATATTATTGTACAAGATAGTTAATGTTATTGTGTATACAATTAATTAGGGGTATCGAAAGTTATATTATGCCGAAATTCATCGATCGTAGATCGTTAGATCGTTAGATGGGCCTCAAAGCGTCGCGGAATTTTCATTGGTTTCGCACATTGAGTACGCCATCACTCGTAACACATTTCTCTTTATTCATGTTGTAGCTTGTGTTTTTACACTTCCAAAATGAACACGAAGGCATAATTAAGGGATTAAAATGAGAAAAAAAAGTAAATATTTTTTTAAGTCCACGTCCACTCACAGCATGCGCTTGTTACGTACTAAGATAAGATGTGCGTGCACGTCTTTGAGTAATGAGATAAAATTGTGCGTTATTTAGTATGGAGGGTCTGCCTAACGACTTATATCGATGGCGAAATTCGTATCGCATTTTATAATTGAAATAAATTAGCGGTAAAACCTTACATTCAATCTAACATTGAAAGTTAGATAACTCACGTAATTTGATGTTATTTCCTCATTAGCGTGAGCCGAAAGTTTAGGGTTGGATTAGGTAAAAACTCTCTCGGGTTTTCTTCAGCACAATTACCTGAATACGATACAGGGGTCAGTCGGAATAGCTATTTATCTGTCTACTAGCAGATCACACACGGTTTTACTTGGAATCATCATTATCAACCCATATTCAGGTAATTGTTGAGCTCGAGTCTCCTCTCAGAATGAAAGGGGTTAGGCCTTAGTCCACCACGCTGGCCCAATGCGAATTGGCAGACTTCACATACACAGAGAGAATTAAGAAAATTCTCTGGTATGCAGGTTTCCTTACAATATTTTTCTTTCACCGTTTGAGACCCGTGATATTTAATTTCTTAAAATGCACACAACTGAAAAGTTGGGGTGCATGCCCCGGGCCGGATTCGAACCCACACCCTCCGGAATTGGAGGCAGAGGTCATATCCACTGGGCTATCACAGCTCTACTTACTTGGAATACGGCAGTTTAAATATATATTCTATGTTACTCGCTGACAATGTAGCATTACATTGTAAAAGACTTTTTAAAATCAGTTTACCTACTAACTGGCAGATTTCACACACGTAGATAATTAAGAAAACTCTCAGGTACCTATGCAGGTTTAATACGATATTTTTCTTTCACCGTTTGAGACATGTGATATTTAATTTCTTAGAATGAAACTGAAAACTTGTAGAGTGCACGCCTCGGGTCGGATTCGAATATACGCCCTTCGAATCAAAGACAGAGGTTGTATCCACTGAACTGTTCCCAGCTTCATACTAACCCTTCCAAAAACTGTATTAAAGATCTGACTATAAGGGTCTCTAGCGAAGGGTTGGCTTACCTAATGCGTCAGAGAGGTCATGAATGATAATAACTAAAAATATTCCTCGCAAACAAAATTGAAAACATAATTTTTATATAATATCTTTCTTTAGTTTATCCAAAAATATAACTACGAAATTAAAAAGTCATTAGTGAACAAAGGAGAAAAGTTTTAATTGAAGATAGTACCTGAACCTACATTAATATCTCGTTTGACTCTTTAATTTGCCTTAAAAACTTTTATTGTGGTTTAAATATAAATATTTATTAATAATGCTTTAGATATTGAAAAGTAAAGCGTAAGGTCGATTGCTTTTTGTCGATTGCAAAAAGTATTTTATGTTTTAGGGTCAATAATATTGCCAATATTATTGACAATACCTATTAACATTCCATGGTTTCACTCGCGTAGTAGTAAAGGGACAAAATATAACATAATTCTACTGGTAAAAACTTGATAATTTCTACTGGTAAAAACTTGTTGGCGTCATTTATATCCTACATATAACTATGAAATTAGAGTAAAAATCTAATGTCTTTGAAAAAATGTGTTGTAAATACAGTTTATATTTATAGATAAGTAAAGGTTTGAATAATGTTTATATTTCTATCTTCGAAACTTATAAACAGATATCATGCGATTTTTACAGGCAAATTAAGTAATCGACGGCCTCCGTGGCGCAGTGGTGTGCGTGGTGGATTAACAAGACGGAGGTCCTGGGTTCAATCCCCGGCTGGGCCGATTGAGGTTTCTTAATTGGTCCAGGTCTGGTGGGAGGCTTCAGCCGTGGCTAGTTACTGTTCGTCGCCGCATTCCGGTAGGATATCGTGTAAAAACCGAAAGGAGTGTGGATTTCATCCTACTGCTAACAAGTTAGCCCGCTTCCATCTTAGATTGCATCATCACTTACCATCAGGTGAGATTTTAGCCAAGGGCTAACTTGTAAAGAATAAAAAAAAGAAATATGATATCTTGATGATAATGTCTACTGGTAAAATCTTGTTGGCGACATTTATATTCTACATATAACTATAAAAGGAGAGTAAAAATCTAATGTCTTTGAATAAATGTGCTGTAATTATATTTTTATAAATACTGAAATACTGTTAACATTATTATCTAAGTAAAGGTTTAAATCCTACTAATATTATAAACGCGAAAGTTTCTATGGATGTTTGGATGTTTGTTACTCTATAACGCCGCTACTACTGAAGCGATTTAGCTGAAATTTAGAATGGAAATAGATTTTACTCTAGATTAATACATAGGCTACTTTTTATCCCGAAAAAATCCATGGTTTCCCGAAATTTGCGAAAACTCATGATTTTGATGATATGAATGTTTGTTACTCATTCACGCCTCAACTACTAAACCGAATTAGCTGAAATTTGGTTTAAAGATATATTATAGCCTGGATTAACACATAGACTACTTTTTATCCCGGAAAAATCCGTGGTCCCCGAGGGATTTGTGAAAAACTAAATTCCACGCGGACGAAGTCGCGGACGTCCCCTGGTAATGTTTATATTTTTATCTTCGAAACTGATAAACAGATGTCATGCGATTTTTACATGCAAATTAAATCAATTCAGGTTTTAATTTAGGTATTTATATTGAACAGGTAATAAATATAGATTATCGTCAGTTCCACATGACGATAATCCGGTTAAAGGAAAAAGTATCAAAATACTTGGACCTTGCTCACGAGATTAGCGCCATGTGGAATGTTGAGTCAACTATTATTGTTCCGATAGTTGTTTCAGTCAATGGTCTTATAGGGAAAAGCTTCGACCAACACCTTAAGAAGCTTTCGCTTAACTGTTGGATCAAGAGTCGGATACAAAAGGCAGTGATTCTTGAGACGGCGCGTATTGTGAGGAGGTTCCTCACTCTGGAGCGCTGACCACCGGTTGCTTGGGCACTCAAATGTCCCGCAGCGGGAGGGTGAATTTGTTTTATAAACTTTTAATAATGTTTTGTATTTTATAAAAAAAAAAGAAGTAATAAATAAATGAGAGCCAATAGAAAAAAAAGAAATTCAACGCAAAGAATTATAGGCGAAGACAAAATAGCTAGCGGATGTATAACACTCAGATAAAGCAGATGTTTACAACGAAACCTTAGGCGTATCATGCAACTGGGTCGATACAACTCAAAACTAAGTAGTAAAGGATGCGTGAAGCTGAAAGCTTTCCGTCCCTCCATTTGCAGGCCCTACGCTGCGAGTCGCATTAATTTTCTCTTGCGCTGTTCACTGCATGCATTCAATCTTGTTGACGACTGTAGTGTAGTGCAATATTTTCACAAGTAGGTACATCTCGCTCATAATGGATTTTTTAATATTCCAACGTCAATGTAATTTATAGGTATGAATATTATTATACAATGTATGTAAAACTTACCTGCGCTTGAATCCTTGTCATCATCATATCAGCCGATGGACGTCCACTGCAGGACATTGGCCTTTTGTCGGGACTTCCATACATCACGATACTGAGCCGCCTGCATCGAATCCTTGCGATTTGCTGGATGCTGGCGGCTCAGTAAACTTAGACTCAGGAACCTTAAATTATAGGGGATATTTAGATTGGACCCACTATGTTACTCCAGGTTAGCGGAATTCAGCACTACAACATTAGCCTAAAATAATAATATGTATAAGTTATGTTAGTAAGGCAAGGTGATCCTCTGTCACCAAAACTCTTTATCGCTGTCCTGGAGAATATCTTCAAACAACTAGACTGGAAAATGAAGGGATTATATGTGGGCGGTGCCTATCTGAGCCACTTGAGATTCGCGGACGACATTGTTATACTCTCCGAAACATCGAGAGAATTAGGAACTATGATACAGTCACTGGTTAAAGAAAGTGCTAGAGTTGGACTTGAGATTAATGCTTCCAAAACAAAAATAATGACAAATAGCCAAAAAATTCCTATAAACATATATGGCAACTACATAGAATATGTGGATAAATATATATACCTGGGTAAACAAGTATCTTTCAGCACAACAAATAACGAAGAAGAAGTGGAAAGAAGGTGTAAAATAACCTGGAACAAATTCTGGTCCTTGAAGGAAATTTTAAAAGGTAATTATACTACAGATATGAAAAAAATTTTAATTGATACTTGTATTTTGCCCAGCTTATTGTATGGATGTCAGATATGGGATTTCACGCATACAGTGAAAACTAAGCTAAGAACAACACAAAGGTCGATTGAAAGAAGTATACTAAAACTAAGGAAAATTCAAAAAATAAGGGCTGAAATTATCCGACAAAAAACAAAAATCACTGACGCTGTGACACAGGCTCTAAAATTGAAATGGCAATGGGCTGGGCATATATCAAGAATTAAAGACAGTAGATGGACCATAAAAGTCACAAACTGGAAAGGTCCACCTGGAAAGAGAAGCGTCGGCAGACCAACTAAAAGGTGGGCTGATGACATCATTATCAAAACAGGGCGAGAATGGATGTCTCTCGCAAAAGATAGAGATTACTGGAAGAAGAAAGAGGAGGCCTTCACCCAAACGGGATCCACATCACAAGAAGATAACTAACCATACTAACATTAGAATTAATATATAGATATAATTATAATTTAAACTAACACACCTAACAAACGTTTGAAATGTAAATTGATGTGGAAATAAAAGGCTTTATTATTATTATTATGTTAGTATGTAGATACAAATTTTAAAATTAGTATATTTTAGCTCTTTTCCACAAAACCTGACAAATGTGCGTGTTAATACCATACAAATCCGAAAAGATATCTTGGAATATCATCAATATCAGAAGGTACTATACAATTTTCAAACCACGTTCGAAACAATTTTTCAGATCGAAATTCTGCAATTAATTCAAAAATATACTGTTATATTTAATATATATTAATATTAATATTAATATTAATATTAATATATTAATATTAATATATTAATTAATTAATTAATTAATAATATTATAAAGAGGTAAAGTTTGTAAGTTTGTCACATTTTTTAAATGGGGTAATCTTCGGAACTACTGGTCCGATTTTAAAAATTCTTTCACCAGTAGAATGCTACATTATCGGGGAGTGCCATAGGCTATATTTTATATTGGTATCATGTATATTAGCCGAGTTATCACAGTTTTTGTCATACAGGTCGGACTGAAAATCCTCTTAAACAGACTTATTCGCATGCGCTGCCTTAACTATTGTGTAAAATTCAAATTAATGTATGAAGACTTTATGTATCTTTAAAAGTTCTACAAAAAAGTCCGCGACACCATATATCTATCTTCTATATATTAGCAGATATAGTACCTTTTGTGTTTTAAAAATTATTAATTTTATATACTTAGGTTTACGTCATTATTTATACAACTAAACTTTAATCCTTATTAAAATAAATTGTTTAATAATCACAAGGATATTATGGAGATAAGATTTGCCCTTTACAGTATGTTAATTAGTTAAATAGTTTCGGAGATAATACAAAATTTCTAAAAGACGCAGAAATTCCGCTACATGACGCCCGGCGCATTCATTTACGTAGTTCCCGTTCCCGTGTGAATATGGGGATCAAACATAGCCTATGACACTCGCAAATAACGTAGCTTTCTATTGGTAAAACAATCTTTCAAATCGGTCCAGTAGATCCAAAGATTATAATTTTAGCATAGAAGTCTCTATTTTCCTTTGTCATCGCACCACGCTCATAGGGCTGGACCGATTTTGCTAAGGGTAGGGGTAAGGTAGGGAAGGTATAGGGTAGGGTAGAGGTACGGGTAGGATAGGGAAGTGGTAGGGTAGGGGTAAGATTGGCGTGAGATGGGGGTACGGGTGGGATAGGGGTAGGAAAGGGATAGGGTACGGGGAGGTAGGATGGGGGTAGGGGTAGGATGGGAGTAGGGTGTAGGTAAGGTAGGGGTAGGGTAGGAGTAGGTTTGGGGTAGGGTAGGGTTAGGGTGGGGGTAGGGGTAGGGTAGGGTAGGGGTAGGGTAGGGTAGGGGTAGGGTAGATGTATGGGTTGGGTAGGGTTTGGGTAGTGGTAGGGTAGGGGTAGGGTAGGGTAGGAGTAGTAGTAAAGTTGACATCGAAATTTACGCGGACGAAGTCGCGGGCGTCTGCTAGTATTTAATATATTTTAAATTTACGGCTATGTTTTAAATTTTTACAAAGTAACCGTCATACATATTCAGGTAAAATAAACAAAAAGGATTCTACGCCGCAATATACTTCGTGCATTCAGGTCGACAAACTCTACGTAAAATTCACTCTACCACCGAAGCGTCCTCAGGAGACTAAAGCGAACCATTACAAAATCAAAAGATTTATACGTTCGTCCTTCATCCAATCCATACTAATACCTACTCTAAATGCAAAAGTTAATCTAAGTGTCTGTTTTCACGTCTAAATCATGAAACTTGATGAATTTTAGTACAGACAAATAATAAATAATTGTAATAATGTACTTGTAAATATATAAGGGTTGAAACACGGGTTGAAAATTTATAAAAAAAGTCCATATTTTTTTCATTTTCACCCCTCTGCAGTTATGAAGATAATTTTTTTTTAATGTTTATCATTTTTCAAGAAAAAATATTAAAAAGGAGATGTGATTTTGTTGTAAGTTATTCCAGTTTTTGTGAAGTATTAAACTATTTAAGAAGAAGAAAGTAGATGTTTGCTTTACAATTTGTAAAGCAATTTCGGAAACAACAAGACTGTATGTGCTCTCTTATTCCTATCTAATACATAGCAGTGTAATCGATTTTCTTCTTACACGGAAAGAGCAATTTGAAAACTATCCGATCAGCAGCGAATCGCGCAAATAGCACTACGGATACAAATTGGTTTTTCTCGGGAACATTAAGCAAATAACCAGTATTCCTCCCACGTAATCTGCTGCTAAATGACGCGTTAAGATGAGACTTAGATAACACGATGACTTACAATTTTTCCTTCCACTACCTTGGTGTTCATGTTAAGTTTTGTTTTGGGATTGCGAGTCAATTCACTTATAAAATTTAAATACTAAAAGTCAACGTAACTGGCATATTTTTTTATTGTTTCACGTATGTAGATCATATAAATTTAGGCAAGTAGGCAGAAATTATAATACATTTTAAAGAAAAAAGTTGGAATGTGCACACTTAAAAAAAAATTTCTTGTATTGAAATTCAGCACCTCATCAGCAACTCATACTCTCACCAGGAACTTTGTAATTACAAAAAGTAGACACCAGTTTTATACTAATTTATAAACCTCGATAAGTGTACAAGTTTTTAAAATAACAGTACTCTTCAGTTATATACATTTTTTTTTACAGGACAATTTTCTTAAATCGGGTCATCTTAGTGAAAGAAAAATAATAAAACAAATAAAACATTATTTATAACAAAATAGTATTATGGTACATTGGCAATTCATTTTGCAACGTATAACAAAAATCAGATCTTTAAAACCTTAATCACAACAGCTACAGTATTAAAAAAAATGATTCGAGTCAACTTTACACAGCGATAAATTGGAAAAGGAAGCACTCTTTTCATAAACATAGATGTAAAGATGATTTTTCTCGTATTAATTTAGGTACTGCAAAATAGATTTAATCAAAAATTATTCTAAACTCGTGGATCAAAATTCAAAACAATGGAGCCTTGTTTAGTAGAATTGTGTGTCTTCCATAACTTTATCAATCTTAACTTCGACAATTAAATTAACAGTTGTGTTTGAACACAACATTTCAATAAGATGAGCGGTTCGGCGTTTTCTCTGGCTTGTCTTTTACATTAATCCTTTTCTCTGAGTACAACAAACTTTTTTATTTATGTTTAACCTACTGTTGATGGAAGATTGTGTATGTATGTATAACATACTCTTGTATGTACACTCTTAACAACCCTTGGACTCGAAATTTCTTAACAAAATTCTGCTCGAGTGTAACGAAACAACTTCCCAACTTCAGGAAGAAGAAAAGGTCAATATTTCATAACATATTAGAGCAGTATGATGGGCCTTAGCTTCATGTCCCCTCTATATATTAATAACTAACGATTTCAGTCTGTCCAAAGTACTAATAGGTATATACTCTATAAAAACATTTAATAAAAAAACTTCAACCAACCTCAAAAACATGTAAGAATATCATAAAGATTTAGGTTTTCAGCCAGTGTTTTTTTTATGTAGTTGTTTCAGAAACTGCTTAAATTAATTCAACACCGGCTTAGCACCGCCTTCAAACTCAATTAGTCCTTACAATTTTTTAAAGTTTCCCACGATTTCTCCAGGATCCCATCATCAGATCCTGATATAGTGACAATTCAAGAGTATACACTTTCAAAGGTAAAAATATAAAATTTCAAAATTGGTTAAGAAATGACGAAGTTCTGAGGTAACAAACATTAAAAAAAAAAACATACGCGTCACAGTGAAAACCTCCTCCTTTTTTTGAAGTCGGTTAAAAATCGTTATAATCCGGTACATGGGCGCAACGGAAACGTGTCGTAAACATCATTAATCTGAACATTACAAATACGTTCGGTAAGAACTTACCCGATTACGCTGAATTATAAATGAAGTGTCACCCAAACGCTCACAAAAAATCTGAAGGGCGGAAACCCCTGAATAAAGAGACGGTGCGTCGGTTTTGAACTGTAAGAAAATGGGGCCCGCTTTAACGATTAATCGAGATAATTCGGTGGATAATGCCGATGGGAAAGCAAATTAAATAGGGCCGTTTTTATACAACAACAATTCAGCATTGAATACTGTTTTGGGAAAACCTACGCCTTAGGATGATGGAAATTAGGCATGTGAAGTGTTGCGCTCCTTACATGCGATGGATGGTTTAAATACCTATTAATCAAACCAACTACTGGCTGGCTGGTGGCTAGTTATCACCATACCGGCAAAGACGTACCACCAAGCGATTTAGCGTTCCGGTACGATTTCGAGTAGAGACCGATAGGTATGTGGATCTTCATCCTACTCCTAACAAGTTAGCCCGCTTTCATCTTAAATCGCATCATCACTTACCATCAGCAGGATCATTATAATCTCGACGTACAATTCGGAACCGTTTAACACTGAGCTAAATAGAACACTAGAGTGATTTTGAGATTGTAGTCAAAGGCCAATCATGTAAAAGAATAAAACAAAGCATCTAATAAACAGAGCAGTACATACACACTCGGCATTTGTGCAATTCCTTTTGTACACATATACAGATACTTTACCCGTAAGCGCCGTACATATTTCCAGCGCAGGAATCGAAAGATAAGGGTCGCAAGCCTTACTCTTCACTCGCGTACTCACCACTGTACCGCTCAATTAGCGGCATAGTGCTCAGAGTTATTTTCTGATATAGTAACTGCCTTTTAAGCGTTATTCACGTTGGCTTATTTCACAGGTAATTTTTGTTCAAGTGCTTGTAGTCTAGTAGAATTAAATATCAAGAATTCCACTACTAAGATAACGGAGATGATAAGGTAAGGGAGAAGATGTCTTACCACACGACCACAAATAAGAGACCAGCATTAAGTCCAAGAGGTCTAGAGAGTACCGATAATACACATACATATACATATCACAGACTTTTGGCCTATCTAAGAGGGACGTGGGACAACAAATAAATTTCATAAAACAGACCACTACAAAGCCAATAAAAACTATAATCATCTCTGTAAGGACCCTCGTCCTTACTGTAAGATATGGCAAGCAGAGCGCACACGACCACCCCGGTCAAGCGCCGGTGACAGACTGTCCCATGTTCCCACTACCAATGTACATGAGATAGTGTATGCAATATTGTAGGTATCTATTTAGTAGACACAAACACTACAATCTCTTTGTCTATACTAATATTATAAAGAGGTAAAGTTTGTGGTATTGTAAGGGATTAATCTCCGGAACTACTGAACTGATTTCGAAGATTCTTTTATCACCAGAAAGTGTACGTTGTTTGTGAGTGTCAGAGACTTAATTTTTATCCTCGTATTGTAACAGGAACGGTGCTGTGGTGTGGTGAAACCGCGGGGCATTGGCTAGTCATTAATTAATTAGTTGTGGAAATATATTTTCTAGATGATAGATGATATTGATAAATATATTAAGGTATACAGTTAACGTACGAAGCTTCTATTTCACCTTTATTTATCTTAGTGTAGGTACAAAGTGTCGCCCATATGCACAGCTCTGTAAAAAGTATAGCGCAAATAACAAGATGATTTCGATTCAGATCCAGCTAACGAAGCAGCCGTAATAAAAATAAAAGAGAGACTGCAAAAAGCTGTCTGAACTACGCAACCAGCCTTTGATTCATTACAGTTTTCGATTAGCCCCGAGCTCGGATGTTTTTGAAAAATGTTTGCTACTGTACCTAGATACGGAAATTAAATACTTTATTCTCTATTGTATATATTAATGGAATTGAATAACACCTGCTAGCTGATACACAATAAAAATATACTACGTTTAAAACATCAGGTTAGTTTGGAAAAATTACTTTCGTCGATGTATAAATCGTTACATTGTTCATTATGAATAGTCAAAATATATTATCTGATTTATTAAATAATTATACCCACAGAACATTGAAAACGCAGAGCTATATCTATACCTGCTAAATGACCTAATGGACTTTGTACAGTCTAAAATTTTTATAAAGACAACTATTGTTGACTTAAGCCGTCAAGAATTATTGAGCAAGAAAACTATTAACATTTAAATTTAATTTTGTTTTTGGGATATGACAAACCCCACCTTGTACGCCATGTGTGTTTAAGTCAATTCGTAAAAGGGCGGTTAATATTAATAATAATAATAATTCCTTAAGACGAGAACCTTGCGAGAGCTGAGACAGAGAAAAAACGTAAATAAAAACGTTACCGCCATGTGGCATGTGGAGTCCACTGAAATCATCCCATCGTTATATCTGACAACGGTTTGATCCCAGTCTGCCTCGCTCACCATCTGAGGCGGCTGGGGTTCCGTGGCAGTTCGCTCGCAGGCAAGATGCAAAAAGCGGTCTTGCGGGACTCGACTAGACCCTCCAACTTTTCAGTTGTGTGCATTTTAAGAAATTAAATATCAAATATCTCAAACGGTGAAGGAAAAACATCGTGAGGAAACCTGCATACCAGAGAATTTTCTTAATTAACTGCGTGTGTGAAGTCTGCCAATCCGCATTGGGGCAGCGTGGTGGACTATTGGCCTAACCCCTCTCATTCTGAGAGGAGACTCGAGCTCAGCAGTGAGCCGAATATGGATTAGTAATGATGATGATGATGATGATATTTATATTATTGATAACCATCAAACAATGCATATGCAAAACCATGAATTTGATGAATGTTATTTCTTAAAACAACAACCGTTCTTATCGATTGCTCAAGCCAAGTATATCCAAATGGAAACGAGTGCACAAGCAGTTGACAACTCAGTCAGGCCCTTTTCCAATTTGTGTTCGAATAAATGGAAACTCTCGAATCACATAAATGAATACGGTGGAACAAATTGATTTCTCACTCAAACAGAACCGTTGGTGGGACGTGCTCTGTTTGATGTGTTGTTTTTCTTACTTAGAAAATAATAACCATATGTCTTCAAGGAATTTAAGGCGTGAAATCAGAATTTAACCACAGCGTAAAAAGAGGAGTGTTATTAGTTTGACGTGTCTTTCAGAGTATATGTGTATTATAGGACTCAAAAGTGATTACAAATATAAGAGAACTAATGTCGAACAAAGGTTATGATTCACAACACTTGTCAGGACAACTTAATTAACAAATCAAACTGTAACCAACGACCCTAGTATGGCAGAGAATGACCTTGAGTGGAGTAACGCACTTGTGAACGATGTGTGTAGGGTTCAAGGTAACTTTGACTGTTAACAAACACTCCCCTTTTCCACTCAAGTCACTCTCCCCGTCTATCCCAAGTAACCCATAAAGAATAACACAACAAGAGATGTGGACGGCTCGAACGCCACGAGCACACTGAAGCCAACACGAGATCGAGCGACGTCATATCCGTCACAGACTACTATTTCCTACACTATTTATTAAAGACATGTAAATTTAAAAGCGGCTATCGCGGCGATAACATGTGTGTCAGTTTCGATCGATTTTCCGGACACGGTCAAATATCTTTTAAAAGATACGAATATGTTTATGAACTTGCATACGCGAAAATTAAAGGAATACTTTTTGGGACAGCCTGTGTAGCGTCGCAGCAGCGGTACACTCACACTATAATTATGATTTTTTTTTTATTCTTTACAAGTTAGCCCTTGACTACATTCGTGACTACATTCATGACTGATTCGAGCCTGACTTTTGGTAAGCATATAAATGCGGCGTGTAAGAAGGCGCAGAAAACTGTAAGGGCACTCAGCACGATGCTACCTAATACGCGGGGCCCGAGCTCCAGAAAACGGAGAACATTAGCTCTGGCTATGGAATCTCTTGTTATGTACGCGGCGCCAGTATGGGTTTCAGCCTTGGACAAAGAAATCTATAAAACCGCCGTATTAAGCGCACAGAGAACTATGGCTCTAAGGACATGTTGCGCATACAGAACTATATCCACTGATGCTGCTCTTGTGCTGGCAAGTCTTATCCCGGCCCATCTTCTAGCACGAGAAAGGTTTAGCACCTATGAGCTAAAAATGCCAGAGGAAAGAAGAATGGCCAGAGAAATGACTCTAGAGGCTTGGCAACATGAATGGAACAACTCTACGAAAGGGCGATGGACACATAGGCTGATTAGTAACATAAAAAGGTGGTTAGACAGGAAACACGGCACAATCACGTTTCGGATGACTCAGTGCTTCACTGGCCATGGGGTCTTTATGCAGTACCTTTTACGCATTAAAAAAAGGAACTACGCCAAATGTTTGTACTGCATTGACCCCAACGACGACGCCGAACATACCATATTTTGCTGTCCACGTTTCAAAATAGAAAGAGATGAAGTAAGAAAGGAGCTAGGACGAGAAATCACTGTAGAAAACTTAATTAATATAATGTTGGAATCAAGTGAGAACTGGGACCTAATAAGAAGTTTTCTGGAAATCATAATGAAAATAAAGGAGAAAGATGAAAAGATACTCGGAAAGTGAGAAAAGACTGCGACGTTGGTGGTAGGCCGAATGGCAGGTACACCAGCGTTCTGAAAGTAGGAGGGGTTTTTAGCCGGTAGGAGTCCGGCACTACCCAAACGGGTGTCCATGAGGATTTTCCCCCCTACAGGAAAAAAAAAAAAAAAAAAAAGCCCTTGACTACAATCTCACCTGATGGTAAGTGATGATGTAATCTAAGATGGAAGCGGGCTAACATGTTAAGTCCACACTCCTTTCGGTTTCTACACGACATCGTACCGGAACGCTAAATCGCTTGGCGGTACGTCTTTGTCGGTAGGGTGGTAACTAGCCACAATGATATTTATCTATTATATATTTATCTTACTACCCGCTAATGATTGTTCTTTGTTTTTCTGTTCTCTTTTTGTTTATTATTTAACTTTTTTTTGAATATTGTTTATATAATAAAAACCAATGCACAGTAAAACCAACTGTGGTTTTTGTTGCATCATGGTTAGGCTCAATTTAAATATGTTTTTTGTAGAGTAATAAATAAATGAATAAAAAAAGGGTTTGTCTATCTCTGGCATAGTAAATAGTAAGTCATTACTTTCTGTGGCACTCGAACAAAATCCCAACGCACGTTTCACATAAGTCCCTGTAAGTGTACGTTAGTTAATTGAAAGAAACCGCCTGTCAAGGACCTCGTGTTTAGTGAGCAAACAACCATGATACCACTTAGTGTACCGCGTACACTAACAGTGAGATTAGAGGCACGTTTGTAAGTAACAGCTCCTAGAAGCTTCCATACTACTCGTGTGCATTACGAAGGATATTCACTGTGTTTAGAGTTAATGTAACTACATCTACGAGCATTTATTCCACGAGCTTCTAAGTAACAATTTAACACAATAATGGATTGTTTAACGTTTAAATAATTAATTAAAATTCTAAATTCAATATTCATTTATTTCAAATAGGCTTAGTATACAAGCACTTTGAAAAGTCAATTTTGACTATTTGTAAAGACACCATCACCGGTTCGTAAGGCAGGTTCTGCTGATTAGAGCCAGTTAGTAAGGATGAGGGAAGAAGGAAGGAAGTTATGGATGTTTGTAAGGATGTTTGGATGTTTGTTACTCTTTAACGCCGCAACTACAGAACCGATTTGGCTAAAATTTGGTATGGAAATAGATTTTACTCTGGATTAACACATAGGCTTTTCACTTTTCATCTCGGAAAAATCCATGGTTCCCGAGGGATTTGTGGAAAACTAAATTTCACGCGAACGAAGTCGTGGGCGTCCACTAGTATTACAATAATTTACAATTGTTAACATCGTTTTAACTTTTAGTTTTAGTTCCTGTGTGCAAGCCTCCAAGCATCTTTATCATGGAACTCATCAATTGTGTAAGTAAATGTTTTTATAACATTGCTTGTTTTTAACAGCATTAGCAGGTCCAAAACTGTCTTAGGAATCTTGATGAGTACACTCAAACTTACGAAATATTTTTTTACTCTTTGAAGACGATAAGCGAATGTATTATAAATTTATCCCCATGTCTAGTAAGACGGGGGTTTAGATTTCCTTTCCTTTTCAATACAATAATAATTCGACAGTTGAATACAACAGTTGCGTAGTTATGTGCAAAATATAAAAACTAAATTGACCCCGAGCTGGGAATTGATCTCAGGACCTCTATTATTAAGACTACCAACTGCGCCAAAGAGGTCGTCAAAATAATTAAATCAAATCTCTTTATAATAGTACTCTAGTCTTTTAGTTAACCAATTTTAATTTGTATTATTCGTGCATATTATTTTCTCATTTGAATGTTTCTTGCTTCAATAAATTAAACATTTTAATTAACCCCTTTTTACGTAGTTTCTATCAGGTACAAATTCGCTTCACGTTTTTAATTAAAACTTTCTAGTTCTTTTACGATTTATTTCAGATGTTGACGTCTAGATTATTTAACGTTTTAAATTCTTGAAGCTTATTTTCAACCGAATCGAAAAAAAGGAAAATTTGGATATGCATTGCCTATTCTTATTTCAAAAACAAATACCTACTATAATTTACAGCCTCAATAGCTCAACGGTAAGAGTGGTCGGACTCATCACCGAGGGGTGGTGGTTCGATGCTCGCCCTGTTGGTCTATTGTCGTACCCACTACTAGTACAGTCTTTCTCGACTAGTTGGAGGGGAATGGAAATATTGGTCATATTTAATACATATGGCAAATATTCTTTTATATATAGAATATGAGCCGTGATAGCCCAGTGGATATCACCTCTGCCTCCAATTCCGGAGACTCTGGGTTCGAATCCGTTTAATAAATTAAATATTACGTATCTCAAACGGTGAAGGAAAACATTGTGCAACCTGCATACCTGAGAATTTTCATAATTCTCTGTGTGTGTAAAGTCTGCCAATGCGCATTGGGCCAGCGTGGTGAACTATTGGCCTAACCTCTCTCATGGTTAGAAATGGGAGGAGACTCGAGCTCAGCAGTGAGCCGAATATGGGTTGATAATGATGATGATGATGATATAAAATTTAAGTGTCTGTCTGATTTACAAATAAAATCTGTGTCTCACCAAGTGTTTATAGTTTTTACACGATACCAAAATGAACAAATAAGATTTTATTTAATTTTTATCTGGCTGTCTGTTTGATTATCTTCTTTTTGTCCTGGCTAATCCGAACGGCTGAACCGATTTTAATGGATCTTTCACTGAAAGATAGAGGAGGTTATTGTGCAATTTAGAGGCTCCTTTTTATTCCGGAGAAATCCATGCACGACTTATGAAAATCGAATTTAACGTGGACGAAGTCCACTAGTTTTTTAAAGCTATGCCGTTAATACCTTATTTTAATCCCGTAAAAATCCATGTATTTCCGAGATTTGCGAAAACCCGATGATTTTGATGGTATGAATGTTCGTTACTTTTTCACGCTTCGGCTACAAGATCGACTGAAATTTGAAGTAGAGATAGATTCTAGTTTGAATTAACACATAGGCTACTTTTTATCCTGGAAAATCCATGGTTTCTGAGGGATTTGTGAAAAACTATAATTCGTCGAAGTCGCGGGCGTCCGCTAGTAATCTATATGCCTTAGTAGGTGCTAACAAATATCCTTGGACGTATTTTCTACTGAAGCAACACACCAGTTTTAAATTCTAGGAGACTACATAAAACAAAAGCAGCGGTTAGCACACGTCCAGATCCTAGATAATCTAAGTTACGACGCGAGAGTGTAGAATGCCTGACACGAATGAAATGCACCTGCAAGATTCTACAACCCAATGATCCTTAACTTGGTTGAAATAAAGATCATTTTACAGCAAAATTTATCAAGGTTTTGTTAAATAATTAATTTTGGTGAAACTCAGGTGCTGAAAACACGAATACCTGCATAATAATAAATAGCTCGCGCTTGATAACCCCTCTAGCGCAGTTGCTAATGCCCAATTCATCATCATCATTAGTAACTCATATTTGGCTCACTGCTGAGCTCGAGTCTCCTCTTAGAATGAGAGGGGTTAGGCCAATAGTCCACCACGCTGGCCCAATGCGGATTGGCAGACTTCACACACGCAGAAAATTAAGGAAATTCTCTAGTATGCAGGTTTCCTCACGATGTTTTTCCTTCAACGTTTGAGACACGTGATATTTGATTTCCTAAAATGCACACAACTGAAAAGTTGTGTGCATGCCCCAGACCGACATTTCAGTGACAGTTGCACATGTAATTTTACTTACTGGAATTAATCCTCCGACTATAGTCTGGTATTGGTGGTGGTTGGCAAATCAAACCGCCAAGTGGTTATGCATTAAGGTACAATGTCGTATAGAAACCAGTAATGTCAGCCACTGACGATCAAGTAATCTCAAATGCCTGCAGCGCTAACAGCCGTAGCTAATTACTGCCATACTGGCAAATCAAACCGCCAAGTGGTTCTGCATTCAGGTACGATGTCGTATAGAAACCATTAAAGTCAGCCACTGACGATCGAGTTATCTCACATACCTGCAGCGCTGACGGCTTGACAACTGATAAAACTGATTGTGTGTTAGTTGTGATGTGCATGACATCATGGTGATCGCGACCAACACACGATCGGTTTTATCAGCTGTCAAGCCGTTAGCGATGCAGGGTTGTGACTTCACTTGATCGTCAGTGGCTAACATAACATCCTAATCCTGAGTCAGAAGTGTATATGATAGCAATTAAACAACATTTATTCTGAATTAGTGCAATATCATCCGAAACTACCATCACTTAAGATCAGGTGCGATCTCTGACAAACGTTATTAAATTTTATTTTAACACACTTTTATTAGCTTCACTTGTAACTAACTATGTATGTAAGAAAATTATGGAATCTTAATTTGACCCGATCTTCGATTAAGATGAAATTTTTGCACACGCTCTGAGTTCTGACGACAATACATGACTAGCTAAGAAACGTTATTACACATCCAATATGCTTTCCCCAAGATGCAGGACTGGGTGTTTGAAATCCACGCCCCTGATATGGATATTAAATGAAAGGGTTTGCTGTCAGGAATACGAACAAAAAAAACAGTCACGTGACTTAAATCCAATATGGCAGACATCCAAGATGGCGGACAGGCTATTTGAAATGCACCCCCAATGGATATTAAATGAAAGGGTTTGCTGTCAGGAATACGAAAAAACTCCATTCGTAATTTTTAGTGCGTGTTAAAAGCGTGTTTTTTAGTTTTTAAAAACTGTTATATTTTATCATTAAAATTAAACTGGAGATTGATTTGGATCATCCACATGTATTAGTTTAAGTTACTCCAGTATGAGTAGTAGATAGAAACGCCTAGCCACCTTTAAATAAAAACTGTTTTTAAAAAATATATTTTATTAAATATATAAACCAGCATTCTATTCCCTATTTTACTTTATTTTCTATTAAAAAAATATTACACTGTTTCACTAACAATTTTAGACTGCACTAAAATGGCAAAGTATATTTAGTCTCTTAAGAATTTCAAAGTTCAAGAATCTTCGAAGAATAAACAAGTTTTCTATTACTTGCAATAATTGTTTTCAAACTAAATTGCTTTTTGAAAGTATTCTGTTGTGTACTTTATTAATAGAACTACAAATCAAACGAAGATTGAAACAATGATTTACAGTAATTTTTTATTTTTTTTATTTTATTTTATATCATTATTAAGTGTAAATTATATGTAACTGACGGGTGCTCGCAGTTTTGCCTGCTTTTTAAATTTTCACAAATTCAGTGGAACTATGTACTTTTCGAGATAAAGAATATCTACTCGTACTACTTAAAGTACTAATATTATAAAGCTGGAGTTTTTTTATTTGTTTGTTTGCTTGAACGCGCTATTTCAAAAATTACTGGAATTACTGGTCCAATTTGAAAAATTCTTTCAGTGTTAGATAGCCCATTTATCGAGAAAGGCTATAGAATGTATATTATCCCCGTTTTCCTACGGGAACGGGAACCACGAAGCTGAAATCGGGCGGCGTCAGCAAGTTATATGTAATTGTCTGCCTTAGTCAAAATTTGCAATTATTTTAGTAAAATGGAAAATATAAACTTAAATAAATAGAAACATGCAAAAAAAATTTACATCAAAAACGAAGAAATTACAAACCTTTATCAAGTTGAAAAACCATCGTAGCATCAAACGTTATTCGATGTGAAAAAATATATCCGTCCTACCGGATATTACAAAACTCTGGGATGTTTTCTTTGTTTAGGACAGTATTATTTATAATATAGAATCCGTTCAGAATAATATTATCGCTTTTTCGGGTTTATATACCGAATGTATATATTTTTGCCATGTATTGCTTTTTTCGGGCTCCTATTTCGTAGATACCGGAAGTAGTGACATACAAAAGACAGTTAACTTTGTAAGAATCTTGTAAAGGAACGTAACATATTTCAAAAATAGGTTAATGTGTATTGAAAGTCTATTTTTGAAATATGTATAAGTTTTTAATTTCAATTTAAGCCCTATTGAATGTCTGTAATTTGTAATGCCAACAAATACGATAGGAAAATAGTCGTCGTCATCAACCCATATTCGGCTCACTGCTGAGCTCGAGTCTCCTCTCAGAATGAGAGGGGTTAGGCCAATAGTCCACCACGCTGGCCCAATGCGGATTGGCAGACTTCACACACGCAGAGAATTAAGATAATTCTCCGGTATGCAGGTTTCCTCACGATGTTTTCCTTCACCGATTGAGACACGTGATATTTAATTTCTTAAAATGCACACAACTAGGAAAATAGTGGTAGAACTCAATACTTGTGTCTTGTATATCTGTCTATTCGCACTTAACGTCTTTTGAATCTACAGATTTTTTTTTTATTTTATGATAACTTGTTGCGTTTTCTTGTAAAGTTAGTAAAAACTTCTAGTTTATTGACGTGACAACGTCTTATAATACGATGGAGCCGGCTGCACACTCGAAAAAAGATGACGTCATTCGTCGTGCCCTCGCTCTAGGGTTGCCAACTTTTTTTACAAGAAATAAAGTATATTTTTTGACGGCCTCCGTGGCGCAGTAGTATGCGCGGTGGATTTACAAGACGGAGGTCCTGGGTTCGATCCCCGGCTGGGCAGATTGAGATTTTCTTAATTTGTCCAGGTCTGGCTGGTGGGAGGCTTCGGCCGTGGCTAGTTACCGCCCTACCGGCAAAGACGTACCGCCAAGCGATTTAGCGTTCCGGTACGATGCTGTGTAGAAACCGAAAGGGGTGTGGATTTTCATCCTCCTCCTAACAAGTTAGCCCGCTTCCATCTAAGACTGCATCATCACTTACCATCGGGTGAGATTGTAGTCAAGGGCTAACTTGTAAAGAATAAAAAAAAAAAAAATTCTAGGTTAGGAAGATTATTAAACAGTATTTTAGAAAAACGAATATTTTCTTTTCAAAAATGCAACCATTCCGTCAGTATTTTCTTAGAACGTTATCACGTTCAACTAATTTCCGTAAACCGACCTTACAGACAACCGATTTTTTTTTAAAGTAAGAATCTACTTATCTGTTAAATGTTACGTTTAGCATTTAGCAGGCAGGTTAAATCTTTCGTTTCGTTGCCCTACCTACATATTCTTTTTCATCAGCCGTTCTGCCATTTTTTTTACCGTATTGATCCAATCCTCTCCATATTGGGCAGTCAAAATCCTATAATGATATATATTTTTTTATTCTTTACAAGTTAGCCCTTGACACACCTGACACAATACAATCTTACCTGATGGTAAGTGATGATGCAATTTAAGATGGATTAACAATGGATAACTTGTTAGGAGGAAGATGAAAATCGGTTTCTACACGACATCGTTCCGGAACGCTAAACCGCTTGGCGGTACGTCTTTGTCGATAGGGCGGTAACTAGCTACGGCCAAAGCCTCCCAGCAGCCAGACCTTTTTTTTTTTTACGTGGGGAAATCCTCATGGATACCTTCTCGCCACGGGAAGGCAAGAAGGTTATGTCGGAATTCAACCGACTAAAACCCCACGGTGTTCCGACTCGCCGCCTGATGACTGAGCTACGGGAACATTTCGTAAACTACCGCAACTCCCAGCAGCCAGACCTGGACCAATTAAGTAAACCTCAATCGATCCAGCCGGGGATCGAACCCAGGACCTCTGTCTAGTAAGTCCACTGTGCATACCACTGCGCCACGGAGGCCTTCAAAATCATAGACAAGGACAAGAACACAGTAATTAAAGTAAACGGATACCTCAAAGGATAACTGCTGGATTGGTCCAGCAGTTATCCTTTGAGGTATGGTATGCCGTGTTGGCACGGCAGTTACAATTACCGTTCGAAAATTCAACTCTCATTTCTAATAGGACAGACGAAGCCTTTGAGCTCTTAATTAAACAAATTGTACAAAACAAACATATCGAGTAATACCCCGGATAGAAAACCCCGGTTTTGTAGAATTATATAAACGCCATAACTTTTTCAATCTGAACTTCGGCAATTAAATTTACTGCCGACTTTGAACGTAACGTTTCAATAAACGTGGATCAGTTGATTTCCTCTCGTTTGTCTTTCGCTCAACCCTCAGTTATTATTATAATGTTCTTCTCTTAGAAACTGGAACATTAAAACAGGTGATTATAAATTATTAAAAAATGTAAAATTGTGTGATATATGAGTGTATTTGATATTATCAATGTAAGGTGCGGCGAGAAAAGAAACTCGAAGTTCACTAACACACCATTTTAATAATACAACTCTTGAAATATTATCACAAAACTGAAACTGTCTTATCCATGAAGCCACGTTTTTATACGATCCTTTTACATCCCAATAGGACGCAGGTGGCCTCGCTGGGTCTAGTAGACTCCGTAGATTCCCAGCTCTGTTTGTACAGTCTCCGGGCGATTTTTTTTAACGCATTTCTCAGTGACGAAAAAAAAATCGGTTGTCTGTAAAGTCGCTTTACTGACGATAGATGAACGTGACAACGTCATAAGAAAATTCTGATGGAATGGTTGCTTTTTTTTTAAAAGAAAATGTTCGTTTTTCTAAAATACTGTTTAGTAATCTTCATAGACCAGAATATACTTTATTTCTTGTAAAAAAAGTTGGCAACCCTAGAGTGAGAAAGGTGACGTCATGAACGACTCATGACGTCACCTTTTTTCGAGTGTGCAGCCGGCTCCATCGAATTATAAGACGTCTTCATAGACCAGAATATACTGTATTTCTTGTAAAAAAAGTTGGCAACCCTAGAGTGAGCGAACGACGCATGACGTCACCTTTTTTCGAGTGTGCAGCCGGCTCCATCGAATTATAAGACGTTGTCACTTCAATAAACTAGAAGTTTTTTATTTAACCTTAACTTTACAAGAAACATCAAGAAGTTTGGTTATCATAAAATAAAAAATAAAAAAATATTCTGTAGATTCAAAAGACGTTAAGTGTGAATAGACAGATATACAAGAAAGACACAAGTATTGAGTTCTACTAGGCAACCCTAGAGCGAGGGAACGACGCATGACGTCATCTTTTTTCGGATCGGTCGGCTCCATCGAATTATAAGACATTGTCACGTCAATAAATAAAAAAGCGTAGCTGTTGTCAACTCTAAGCTCTATATTATCCTTTCTTTAAAGCAAGAATATATACTCATTCCTGTGGGAACAGGTTATACTGTAACCTCACAAATAACGTGGTTTTATCTATTAGTAAGAGAAATTTCAAAATCAGTTCAGTAGATCCTGAAATTACAACCTGCATACCTACAACCTCACAAACTTTACTTTTTTATAATATTAGTACAGATTAATTCAGAATTTGACTCGGTGTTTTGACCTGAAACACAGATAATATAAACAGTTAAATTATTAGAGTGATCATCATCTCCTTACCCTTATCCTACTTAAGTGGGGTCGGAAAAATATGTCAATCTTTTCCATTCGTCTCTATTGCTCGTCAACTCATCATCCACTTCTTTTACAAACATGTCCTCTTTCACACAATCCAACCATCTCTTCTTTGGCCTTCCTCTCCTCTTATGTCCTTCCACTTGCACATTCAACATTTTTCTAGTAATATGACTTTCCTCCCTACGCATTACATGTCCATACCAAGCTAACCTTCTACTCCTCAATTTTTCTGTCACTGGCGCCACCTTCAGACTTCCTCTTATATACTCATTCCTTATTTTATCTATTCTTGTCACACCACACATCCATCTCAACATACGCATTTCGTTCACATGCATTCGTTTACTATCCGTCCCTTTCACCGCCCAACATTCTGATCCAATTATTAGAATAATATTATTTTCATATTACATAAATGTTAATTATGAATTCTAAACAAACTGAAAGGTCTACATATTGAGCAAACAATTTCTCCATCATCCATAAAATTTGAAAATAAACGCCCGCCGAGGGAAAATTTGTAATATTTTGACCCATTTTAAGCATACTGAGGTAATCTTCCGTAAATTCGTATAAATCTTTTTGGCACCGCCACAATATCGAGGCTGAAAATTCAATTAGGCATTTGTCGAACGGTTGAGCAACCGAGATACGGTTCGTGCGTGATCCGCTCGAGGCGGCACGTACAAAGGCACTTATTCTAACATTTTATACCTGAGGTACTGACTACTTAGTTCGTGTTTGCTACGGGGTGATTTACTTAGTGTCGCGTACTGATCGTGTTGAGAATTTGGTGATGTTACAGCCCGTGCCTAGGAGAGCACGCTAAACCGATACTAAAATACAAAATCACTATTAAAAATGTATAATTTTGAGTCCCCAAGCAAACGGGCTCCAGAGTGAGGAATCTCCTCACAATACGCGCTGTCTCAAGAATCACTGCATTCTGTATCCGAGTTTTTATCCAATGGTTAAGTGAAAGCTTCATAGGGTGTTGATTGAAGCTTTTCATTATAAGACCAATAACTGAAACAACTATAGGAACAATAATTGAATTGACTCAACATTCCACATGGCGGTAATCTCGTGAGCGAGGTCCAAGTATTTTGATACTTTTTCCTATTCGGCTTTAAACAGATTATCGTCATGTAGAACAGTAATATCAATAATTATTGATATTATTACTTATTCTGACAATTTATACCTGAGGTACTGACTACTTAGTTCGTGTTTGCTACGGGGAATGCGTTTTTACTTAGTGTTGCGTAGTAACTGGTCGTGTGTTGGTCGCGATGTCGACATCATGCCGATCGCGATCAGTTTTATCGGCTGTCAAGCTGTCGGCTGCAGGCATGTGAGCTTACTTGACCGTCAGTGGCTGACATAATGCAAACAATGCAGATTATTAGATCACTACCCGATCAAGCTTCGCTTGGACTCGATACGTACTTTTACAATCCTAAGAACCATTTCCTAACAATAACAAATGCAACAATTAAAGAATTAGCTAATTCAGGTACCTGCTTACATATAAATAAAATTGTACCGTCTGTCATATACATATCTATATTAATATTTTAAAGTTGAAGAGTTTGTTTGTTTGTTTGAACGCGATAATCTCAGGAACTACTTGTTCGATTGAAAAATTCTTTCAGTGTTAGTCGTAGATAGCCCATTTATCGAGGAAAGCTATAGGCTATATATTATCTCCGTATTTCTACGGGAACGGGAACCACGCAGGTGAGACCATGAGGCGTCAGTTAGTATTTAAATAAAGTTGTATGTAGTTTTCTGCGATTTTAAAATAATAAGTAGTGTTTTATCAAGTGATTAAAGTTATTTGCACAATATTAAATCACAGACGAGTTTTTAATTTTTGTCGGTCGGTCTTTAAGTGGTAAATAGAGGACGTTAATAAGTAACTTCTAAGTTACTTTTATGCCGGAAAATTATGTAGTTCCCGTAGGATTTCCTAAAAACCGAATTTCACGCGGACGAAGTCGCGGGCGTCCGCTAGTTGTAAACAATATTGCAGGTACGTGTTTAATGCGATCAGACACTTGTTGCATAATACCGTTTGCAAAAAACAAAACGCTTTGAGCAATATATAGGCTAATAGAAAACAGTAATGAATCAAAGGCTGGATGCGTTCAGGCAGCTCTCAACTGAACTCCTTTTATTTTTATTCCGACTTAGTTAGTTGGATCTGAAGAGAATTGAAATGAACGGAATTATTCTACGTGCACTAGTCTTTCTAACTGAATAGGTTAGGTTTAGGATATCTGGCTTTAACGACTTCTTTCAAAGCTTCAAAGTTCTACCGAGTTGCAAGTTTAACCAATTTTAGAACTAAATGATTATATGGCTTAAGTGATCATTATCATCACTATCAACCTATTTTAATTTTTATTTGGCATACACGGTTAATCTGTATACAAGAAAGAAATATGGAGCTCGCTCCTATATAATATATAATATATAATCGCTACACTGCTCCAATGCCGGTTGGCAGATTAGCGTCATGTGGAACAGTAATATCTATAATTATTGCACGGTGCAATAATTATTGATAAATAATTATTGCACCGTGCAATAATTATAGATATTACTGTGACGATAATCTGGTTAATGCCGAAAAGGAAAAAAGTATCAAAATACTTGGACCTCGCTTATGAGTTGAGTTTTTGAGAGATTGTTGAGTCATTTCAATTATTGTTCCGATAGTTGTTTCAGTCAACGGTCTTATAGTGAAAAGATTTGACCAACACCTTATGATGCTTTCACTTAACAAATGCAGTGATTCTTGAGACAGCGCATATTGTGAGGAGGTTCCTCAATCTGGAGCCCGGTTGCTTGGGCACTCAAATGTCCTGCAATGGAAGGGTTGATTTTTTTATACATTTTTAGTATTTTATTGAATTTTATTTTTATACTAGCAGACCCGGTCAAGCTTGGCTTTGACTTAGTGAACTTCTTCCCTATCCCTAGCCTATACTATTCCTACCCCTACCCTACCTCTACCCTACCCCTACCCTACCCTTAGGGATAAAAATTAGATGTTGGCCTATTCTCATAGATACCCGATAAGCACAAAAAATTTCATCAAAATCGGTCAAGCCGTTTCGGAGGAGTATGACAATGAAAACTGTGACACGAGAATTTTATATATTAGATATATATAGATATTACATAGAGGCCCATTTTGGGACATGTCCTTTGAGTGGGGCCCCATTTTTATTTGCACCAGGACCCTGGTTGCCTAGCTTCGCCACTGCGAGGACCTGGTGATCAGAATCTACAGACCACTGAGCCAACGAGGCAGAAACATTACAAAGTATTAATCCTGAGAGCGAACCTATTTTCTTCCACTTGAAAACTGACGCACCCTACGCCATTCAAAGGTTTTCTTTTCACACTTTTTATAAGCGTTCGTGCGACACTTCATTTATAATTCTGCTTAATACACTGGAGTTCGTACCAAATGAATTTGTAATGTCAAGATTAATGATACGCACTTCGCTCTACAAAGACGATACGAAGGTTTTTAAGTTTAGATACTTATTGCTTCTTTGTTCTTTTGTGACGAACTTCACAATTCTCAATTTGCAAGTCTTTTACTTTTTGTAGTTATAGAGCTATTTAAACCGAAGCTAAACTATGGAAATACTACCACTATGCTTTTTACTGCATATTTTGCATGTGAGCTGGTTTCTCGATTCAATTAGGGCACTTGATGCAACAACAGAGCTAAGATTCGCATAGTACAATATTTATTGGATCGGTGAGGCAGGCCAGACTATAAAGATATAGTGCCCGTGTCACTAAAATAATATAACTAAAATATCTCATCATCATCATCACCATTATCAACCCATATTCGGCTCACTGCTGAGCTCGAGTCTCCTGTCAGAATGAGAGGGGTTAGGCCAATAGTCCACCACGCTGGCCCAATGCGGATTGGCAGACTTCACACACGCAGAGAGTTAAGAAAATTCTCTTTTATGTGAGTTTTCCTACCTTCTTTTCCTCAAAGGTCACCGTTTGAGACACGTGATATTTAATTTCTTAAAATGCACATAACTGAAAAGTTGGAGGTGCATGCCCCAGACCGAATTCGAACCCACGCCCTCGGAATCGGAGGCAGAGGTCATATCCACTGGGCTATCAGGGCTCCACTAAATCTCTACTATCTATTAATTCTCAAATCTCTACATAGAGTCCTGGGTTCGATTCCCAGCACGGGTCAGTTTAGGATTTCATATAACTAGCGGACGTCCGCGACTTCGTCCGCGTGGAAATCAATGTAAACTTCTAAAGTGGTGAAATAGTCCACCACTTTAAGGGTTGAATTTTAAAAATTTTTGAATCCCATTATATTTCGTATTTTTTTATGATTTACGAAAAATTTTTAAAACTATAACTCTAAAAATGAAGGATTTTCCATACAAACTTTTAACCCCTATTTCACACCCTTTTCAGCCTATTTTGGCTATAAAAAGTATCCTATAACCTTTTCTGTAGGTCTTAAACCGTGCCAAGTTTCATTTGAATTAATTCAGTAGTTTCAGCGTGATGCCCGTATAACAAAAAAAAACACGGACAGACAGACAGACAAAATATCGAAAAAAATTTCAAAATATCTTCAACTAGCGGACGCCCGCGACTTCGTCCGCGTAAATTTCGATGTCAACTTTACTACTGTAAAGGGCAAATCTTATCTCCATAATATCCTTGTGATTATTAAATAATTTATTTTAATAAGGATTAAAGTTTAGTTGTATAAATAATGACGTAAACCTAAGTATATAAAATTAATAATTTTTAAAACACAAAAGGTACTATATCTGCTAATATATAGAAGATATATATATGGTGTCGCGGACTTTTTTGTAGAACTTTTAAAGATACATAAAGTCTTTATACATTAATTACAATTTTACACAATAGTTAAGGCAGCGCATGCGAATAAGTCTGTTTAAGAGGATTTTCAGTCCGACCTGTATGACAAAAACTGTGCTAATATATATGATATCAATATAAAATATAGCCTATAGCACTCCCCGATAATGTAGCATTCTACTGGTGAAAGAATTTTTAAAATCGGACCAGTAGTTCCGAAGATTACCCCATTTAAAAAATGTGACAAACTTACAAACTTTACCTCTGTATAATATTAGTATAGATGTACAGAATGTACAAAATGTACAGAAATCGTATAATAAGTATAGATCCTAGATGTTGCTGGTTTCCGTTATGCCACGCTAACGTTTGTTTTTACAAATGGTATTAGAAAAATCTCAAATTGCGAATAAATGTATAAAATTCGACCGGTTTTATTATAAGTATGGACTTCCCAAAACTATGTGTAGCAACAAACCCTATAAGATGCTATTTTTATCTTCTAGTTCTAGTTATCATCAGCGAAGTATTTAAAGGCAGCTATTATATCGCGCGCAAAACCACTATTACGGTTATTTGCTACCATTATGATAAATTATTGCCTTTGTGTACACCACTTACGGATACTTACTACCTAATCTACTGGAGTTGTTACTGCATGAATTTGTAATGTGAAGATTAATGATGTAGGCACACTTTGCTTTACCACGTGACTCGTGATAATTTGAGCCCACTTATCGATTGTCAATATTTTTATGGGCGTATGAATATTGTTCTTGTAAAGGTATTAATTGTCGTCGTCGTCGTCAACCCATATTCGGCTCACTGCTGAGCTCGAGTCTCCTCTCAGAATTAGAGGGGTTAGGCCAATAGTTCACCACGCTGGCCCAATGCGGATTGGCAGACTTCACACACACAGAGAATTAAGATAATTCTCTGATAAGCAGGTTTCCTCACGATGTTTTCCTTCACCGATTGAGACACGTGATATTTAATTTCTTAAAATGCACACAACTGAAAAGTTGGAGGTTCATGCCTCGGACCAGGTTCGAACCCACACCCTCCGGAATCGGAGGCAGAGGTCATATCCACTGGGCTATCACGGCTCTTGTGTATTAATTGTATAAGGTATTAATTGTATTAGGTAATTCTTGTATACGGTATTTTATGAAAGAATAGCGGATGCCCACGACTTCGTCACGTGGAATTCAGTTTTTCAAAAATCCCACGGGAACCATAGATTTTTCCGAGATAAAAAGTGGCCTATGTTAATCAGTAGTAGCAGCGTTAAAAAGTAACAAACGTCCAAACAAACAAACATCCATACAAGTTTAGCGATTATAATGAGACTAGCGGAATTCAGTTTTTCACAAATCCCACGGGAACCATAGATTTTTCCGGGAAGAAAAGTAGCCTATGTGTTAATCCAGAATAAAATCTATTTCCATTCCAAATGTCAGCCAGATCGCCAGCCGCAGCGCCAAGGACACACACACAAACTTTCGCCTTTATAGGTAATAACAGTGTGATTTGTACGTGGAAAGGGTAGTCGAGAACAACTTATCTTCAAACGCGGGTTTGTGTAGTGCAGTGGAAAGTATTATTGCATTAAATTTTAAGGCACTATGTCCAATCTCACTCTCTCTAAGAATGTACAGTACAAAAAAAAAAAAAAAATCAAAATCAAAAATCATTTATTTCATGTAGGCTCAGTTTACAAGCACTTTTGACACGTCAGTTGACTATTTGTAAAGATTCTACCACCGGTTCGGAAGGCAGGTTCTGCTGAGAAGATACCGGCAAGAAACTCAACAGTTGCTCTTTTGAAAAAGTCATACAGTATTATAATTTACAATTGATAACAATTACAATTTCTTATAGTTTTATTTCCTGTGTGAAGGTGGAAGCTGATCCAATGGCCTCCAAGCGCTTGTATCTTTAAGGAACTCATCAATGTTGTAGTTACCTCGACTAAGTAAATGTTTTTTAACACATTGCTTAAAGCTATGCATTGGCAGGTCCATCACAGTCTTGGGGATCTTGTTATAGAAGAGTACACCCAAACCTACAAAAGATTTTTTTACTCTTTGGAGACGATATGCAGAAATAACTAACTTATGCCCGTGTCTAGTAAGACGTGGGTTTAAATCTCCTTTTTGTTTGTACAAATTAATATTTTGTCTTACATAGACTATACTGTTATATATATATTGACAGGCTACTGTTAGTATACCTATTTCTTTAAACTTTTGACGAAGGGACTCGCGTGATTTTAATTGATATATTGCTCGAATTGCTCTTTTTTGAAGTACAAATATAGATTGTATATCGGCAGCCTTGCCCCACAATAAAATACCGTAAGACATTACGCTGTGAAAGTACGCAAAATAAACTAGCCTAGCTGTATCAACATCAGTGAACTGTCTTATTTTTCTCACTGCAAATGCCGCTGAGCTGAGTTTACCAGACAGTTTTTCTATATGAGTACAAGAATATAACATACCCTTCATTTGTGTTCACCAGGTAAGGCTAAGTAATATTAAATATTAATAAACAATGCAACTATATTGAACAATTAAATAAGTCGAGTAAAGTCGAAATCGTAAACTATGAAACAAACTTCATTATAAAGTTTCGTAGCTTTTATCATTATAAAATTTCGTAACCGATTTCCCGAAACTTATCTTATTGAAAAATTGACTGGCGAAATATATATTCTCAATACTCCAATATTAGAGGTATTGAAGAATACATATTTTATAATCCATCAATCGTTCTAAAAACAAATTCTCAACTCCGCACGCGCGTTATGAAATCCTTAATAACTTGAGGAATTTTTCGCAACACAAACAAAAGAGCTACAACTGATCCCTCAGCGCTTATTGATGTTACATTTGAGTAAATTTATTTGTCTAAGTTCAGATTGAAAAAGTTACAGCGGTCTCATAATTCCACAAAACAAGCTTCCGTGCCTGGAGCGCAATTGTTAGATATGTTGGCACAATTTGCCTAATGTAGCTTCTGACTGGAGCTCTAAATTTTCTACTACCCTCTGTAAAGTGATCTGACATATCTGTTAATGATTTTTATTGAGGTCTCACCGTACAAGTTAAGCTTTTTAATACTTTGAAATAGAAGGAGGTTCTATATTTAGCTATATTTTATGATTCTGAGTTTAGCTACATCTATATATAGTCACGCCAGTATATTTAAGTGGGCGGATAATTGTGCCTCGGAGTATATTAAAACTGTTATTTTTATTTAGAAAAACAAAAATTTGTCCGCCTGTCACAGATTTTAAAGAGTATCGAATTTCTCACAAGAAGCCTAAAGGTGTCCTGTAGTGGACATCCATCGGCTCATAATGATGATATTTTTTTTTAATTCCCCGTCATTTGTGTAAACGTACTCCAGTATTTTCCACTGTAGCAACATAATGGCTGTTCCGTAACCCGATAGCTTCTAACTAGACTCATATAAGTTAGGTGGCCCCAACAAATCTGTAGCCATTCCGCGCTTATTTATAAACCGTTTACAGTATGGCATCCGCAGTCCAGCTGCGGCAAATTTTAATCCGTTTTATGGCGCGCGCGAACTTGTTTCGCAGCCAATGTGGGGGGAAATCAGCTCGGTTTAATGAGTACCAAATAACGTTACACCCTGTATGTCGTGCCCTATTTGTGAACAACTTTTGAATAATGTTTTGGGATGAATTTGCAAGTGACTGACTGAGTAGGTAATACGTTTAGCAATACTTCACGTTTTAATGATAACTAGAAGACGATTAAAACCATCAAGCATTTTGAAGGTCTCATTGGCGCAGTGGTATGCTCGGTGGATTTACAAGACGGAGGTCCTGGGTTCGATCCCCGGCCTGGGCGATTTTCTTAATTGGTCTGGTCTGGCTGGTGGGAGGCTACCGCCGTGGCTAGTTACCACCCTTCCGACAAATACCGCCATGTGATTTAGCGTTCCAGTACAATGTTGTGTAGAAACCAAAAGGGGTGTGGATTATCATCGGCTTCTTCCTTCTTCTTAGTGCCAGCCCAAAGTAAATTTTAAAATGGAGCGAGATCCAATTATGGCGCCTCTCCTGTTTGCTCCTAATAATATGCAGATACCTATACCAAATTATGAGTGTAAAGTAAGAATGGAACGAAGATCTTGATCATAATCTGGGGAGACCAATTGAAAATCAGGCACAGTACCGTCTACGGTTGACTAGGATCATCATATAAGCGTTCTGTAGGATTTGGCTCCTGGAGCGACTGCTCCAGTTCCGTTCGCCGTACCAAGCTGGCCCTGACTGGCATATCACAATCGAAGAGCTTTTCCGCCTAGCCATGGACAAGACAAAGCTTAGAAAGCTGACCGCCGACCTTCAGTAATGGAGAGACACTTTAAGAAGAAGAAGACGATGTTCAGTTTGACTTACTAGGGAAAGTTGTTGACACATCGTCAAAAAATTCACTCTTTATTTGCTAAACAGTTTTCTTGCGTTGTTCCCCTGTTTCAATAGTGACTCAGTAGTAGCTATTTTCGTAAAAGCTCTATCTAGCCATGAGCGTACCTAACACCTTCGGTTATAAGTATTTCTACCACTATGAAGCACACCTGTTTGTCACTTGAAACGGTATTGCTGCCCGGTCATTTGATTGTCCGTTGACGATAATTTTTCATTCTAATAAATTTCTCAGAGAGCCGTGACAAAGAAAATGA
Organism: Bicyclus anynana; assembly: GCF_947172395.1. NCBI lineage: Eukaryota > Metazoa > Arthropoda > Insecta > Lepidoptera > Nymphalidae > Bicyclus > Bicyclus anynana. The sequence continues at coordinate 6,415,095 of NC_069096.1, read as the reverse complement.
CCTCCGTCATCGATTCGGAGGGCGTAGGTTCGAATTCATACAAACTGTGAACTTAAACATCGTGAAGAAAACCTGCATACCTGTGATTGTTTTAATTATCTGCGTGTGTGAAGTCTGCCAATCCGCATTGGGCCAGCGTGGTGGACTATTAGCTCAGAAAACATATGAACAAGCCTATATTAGCCTAGTTCTCATACTGAGAGGAGACTCCTGCTCAACAGTGTGCCGAATATTAGTTGTTAACAATGAAACTACTCAGGCTAGATCAGCTCGTTTCGATCGACTACTTATAGGTAATAAAACTGATCGAATTCTATACATTTATTCACAATTTGAGATTTTACTTATACCATTTGTAACACCAAACGTTACCAAACATAACGGACGCCAGCGCCATCTAGAATATATACTTATAATAGGAATTCTGTACATTTTGTACACTCTGTACACTGAAGATAATTTGAAAATTTTGTTGGGGTGCATTATATAATCGATACTGAAGATTTTTTTCGATTTTTTGTCTGTCTGTCTGTCCGTGTCTTTTTGTTATTCGGGCATCATGCTGAAACTACTAAATGATACTTGGCACGGTTTAAGATCATAATACGGAGAGGTTATAGGACACTTTATTGCGAAAATAAAATAAAAAGGGGTATCATAAATCATAAAAAAATACGAAATATAATGGGATTAAAAAAATTTTAAAATTCAAACTTTAAAGTGGTGAAATAGGGCTTGAAAGTTTACATTGATTTCCACGCGGACGAAGTCGCGGGTGTCCGCTAGTAGTATAAATAACAGCTGTGTTATGATACTGTAAACATGAAGAAATAACACTCTAAATAAGCAACGTACAACGATTTAACATTGCGAAAATCAACACCAACATGACCAAGACTGCGTAAACAGAATGCAATTTAACACATTCATCCTTTCGAGTGTTCAATTCGTTTGTTAAAATAATAAAATGTTAATTACGATGTGGCTTAATTGAAATTGCTTTACATTCGTCAACAAAGATAGCAATCTGCCATCTCGTTAAATTTTAATCACTTAGCGCCTACAAATAGATTAAAACTTGTATCTACGGATAATTTAAAATTGGAACCTGTAAACAATGTCGATTAATTAAAAAACAAGCGAGCTGATAATTTAATCTTAAATCAATGAAATACCCAAATGATTATAAAAATTTGTAATCATAAACTGATACAGCGTCGGCATAATTTTATTTTTCACAAATCCCACGTGAACCATGGATTTTTCCGGGATGAAAAGTTATCTATTAAAAAAAACCGCATCAAAATCCGTTGCGCAGTTTTAAAGATTTAAGCATAAATAGGGATATAGCGTATAAAATATAGCCTATGTTAAACAGATATTATGTGGGTTTCTAATGGAGAAAATATTCATCAAATCGGTCCAGTAGGTCGAAGACTATTCAATGCAAACAAAGAAACAATCAAATTCTTCCTCTTTATAATATTAGGTAGTATACATTTATAGGATTTAACAAATAACCCAGACGTGTTCTTGTAAATCTTAAGCGAATACATGTTTATAACTCAATAGTTAAGTTACTAACATGGAACATAAATAAGACGAACAAATAAAAATACCATTCAACGTTAAAAACAAAATGCATTTTCTTCTATAAACAACAAGCACAAAATGCTTAAAGGTTGAGACGAAATCACGAAAGTTATAGTTGTTTTAGACAAAGAAATCGAACAATGTAGACAGTTTACTTGTTACTTGTTAGTCTTGCAGCCGGTCGTAAGTACAAATTAAAATTTACGCCGCATTAAACGCAGACTCTCTTAGCAAGATTAAATATAACTTTTAAATGAGACAAGCTATCAAACTCCGTGATTTCAGAATTACGAGGGAACAAAAGTCTGATGTAGCGTTTTTCGAATACACTTTTTTGAAATGTATTATTCAATTTTGCTAGACGACTTTTAACTTATACCTTAAGTTAGAATGTACTTTAGTTAATTTCATCTATACATATAAAAATCAATGCTACTTGTGGTAGTAATTTTATAACTTGAGAATTTTATAACTTTAGGGTAGGGGTAGGGGTACAACAAATGAATTATGATTTTCAAAACACAAAAGCATGAGTAAATAGCTGTATAAATTAGAAATTGGAATTCCTGACCACAGAAAAGATATTTGAGATCAAAATGGTCGGTAGGTACAACAAAATGCCAATTTCATATGTAATAAATATAAATATAAAATTTGATATGAGTCAACTACCCTATTAATACATATTCACACAATGAAATAAAAAAACATAATTATAGTAGAAGCATGCTAACTAGATAGTGCCATAAAATAAGACGTTATTTTTGTTCATGGTGTTTGAATTTTCATTCAAGATGTCTATGTCCAATAGTGGATATCCATCTGCTGATAATGATGATGACAAATGATGACTAAGTTATACAATTGTAATTAAACAATTTAGATAATATTACTTTTAATATGCACATGGAAAGAAGTTAATCTAAAGCGTATTGCGTAGATATATATAATACAAATAAAACCTTTGATTGGCTGCTAAAATTTCGTTCTACCATCTGATATTATGTAGGTCAATCAAGTGGTTCCCTCGGGTAAAACAACAGTTTCGGCGCTAGCGTAGTAAAATATAACAAAGATTTATTAGCAATAATGTGATTTGTGGATTCCGTTTCTTATTTATGATCACGTTGTGCGTGTATTTGAGAGCAATGTAACGAAGTAGTAGTCGTCATTAATGTGTGATATTGGTTTAATGTATATAGACACTAGCGGATGCCCGCGACTTCGTCCGCGTGAAACTCGATGTAAACTTTCAACTACCGCTACCCTACCCCTACCCTACCCCTACCCTACCCCTACCCTACCCCTACCCCTACCCTACCCCCACCCTACCCCCACCCTACCCCTACCCTACCCCTACCCTACCCCTACCCTACCCCTACCCTACTCCTACCCTACCCTTACCCCAACCCTACCCCTACCCTACCCTACCCCTACCCTACCCCTACCCTACCCCTACCCCGTTTTCTAATTATTATTAATATGAACTTTATACAATAACAATAAAGCTCAAATTGACTACGTTTTAGTTACAAATCATTTGTATGTATAGTTTTTAATTAACAAATAAAATATAAGGGTTGATCGTAGAGAGGTGAAAATTTAGGGTTGTATGTATTTTTGTATGCTGTGTCATAAAAAAATAAAAACAAAAAATTTTGCCTAAAAAATAAAAAAAAAAATTTAGGGGTGGACTACCCTTAACATTTAGGGGTTTGAAAAATAGATGTTGGCCGATTCTCAGACCTACTAAATATGCACAAAAAATTTCATCAAAATCGGTCGAGCCGTTTCGGAGGAGTTCAATGTCGAACACCGCGACACGAGAATTTTATATATTAGATAATATTGGTCTATGTATAACTCTTCATCTTCTAGTGAAAGCTGAGCTTTTAAAATCTCTAGCTCTACTTATTTCAGAATGTAAATAAATTATTTTCTATTCTGCTTCGTTGATATCGTTTTTAATCTATAGATTTAATGTTTTTTTAGAAGCTGTTTAGCGTGGCTTATAAGTTCTGCGCTTCAGTCATCATCATCATTATCATCATCATCATCATCATCATCATTATCATCAGCCTGTATCCGTCCACTGCTGAACATAGGTCTTTCCAGGAGCACGCAACCACACACCGCCTTCTTCATTCAGCCATTTCCCACTACCTTCTTAATGTCTTCAGACCATCTCGCTGGAAGACGTTCTATACAGCGTTTACTGGTACGTGGTCTCTACTCTAGAACACGTCTGCCCCAGTGGCCATCTGTTTAGCGACAAATATGGCCTAACCACTTGCCACTTTAGTTTGCTTATCCTTTGGGTTACGTCTATTATTTCTTTCTTCTACGGATTTCTTCATTTCAGATTTTGTCCTTCCGACTGCAGTTCTTCTAACATCCTTGTGTGTAATATTCTACAATATTACAACTGTTAACTCTGGATACAAGCGAAAAAATGCAGAACATATTTTACTCTATTTCGTATTAAAAGTAAGCACAAATACATTTGTTCCGAGCAGCAGGCCATATTGTTATAATCATAATATTAACCATAACGAAGTCCAGACAGGCGTAGCGGAATAGCTGAAGGGAACTCGCAACTAGACTGGAAAGTTACTTTTATTTGTTTTGTTTTGTGGCTTTCCTGTACTTTGGACTCATTCTAACTGGCAAAGGCAGTCCATATTCGCCCATAAAAATTTAATGGAACAGCTTTCTGACTTCGACAAAAGTTTTGTCCACTTTTTGTTGAATAATAAATTATATTGTGGCCATCCAGAAAATATAAGATTTAACAAACTTCCGGTACCGTGGGATTGCTATATTAAATTGGTTAAAAGGTTTATGAATCACTTTTTTTATTAACTCGTAATATATGTATCTAAGCTTATTATTCTATATAATAATATATCAAATTAAGTAATACTTTTAGGAGATTTCAACTATTTTATTTCAGTTTCATACTTAGCTTTAACAGAACACGAAAAAATCAATAAATTGAACAACATTACCTTCAGCGTTGAACTATGAGAATTAACACTAACTTTTATACTTTATAATTTTTTTTTTATAAATTATAAAAATAAATAAAAAGTCGTTTGTTTCAGTTTCTATAATAACATAAACACTTTAAACTTTAGAGTGTTAAAAGCGAAGTTGTATGCAATCAATAAGCATTAATTATGTTTAAAGTAATTATAACACAATAATAGTTACTGAAACAACTAAAATATAATATTTATTAAAACACTCATTTAACAAATTTTGATAAATAAAGTATTATTTAATATCGTAATTAATTTCACTTTATATTCCTAAATGATTTTCAACGGCAATAAATTAATTATTAAAGATATTAAATTGGTTATAAAATCTCCGAAATAAGGATGTTGATCAAATATTTGTTAGCGCCATATTGCAACGACGCGGCCGCTTTTAAATTTACATGTTTTTAATAAAGAATGTAGGAAATAGTAGTCTGAGACGATATAAGGTACAGTCGGCTTCAGTGTGCTTGTGGCGTTCGAGCCGTCCACATCTCTTGTTGTGTAATTCTTTATGGGTTACTTGGGATAGGCGGGGAGTGACTAGAGTGGAAAAGGGGAGTGTTTTTTAACAGTCAAAGGTACCTTTAACCCTACACACAACGTTCACAAGTGCGTGACTTTACTCAAGGTCATTCTCTGCCATTCTAGGGTCTTATTTTGGTTACAGTTTGATTTGTTAATTAAGTTGTCGTGACAAATGTTGTTAATCATAACCTTTGTTTGACATTAGTTTTATTATTTTTGTAATCACTTCTGAGTCTGCTAAAATATTGCAGAATTTAATATTTAAATATAAATGTTAATTTCAGTAGTGAAAAAAAAATGCTACGAAATTCAGTTCCCCATTTTCCTACATGCACCAATATTCCGTAGCTTGATTATATCGGAATAATCCTCAACAAAATACATTCCGCCAGCTCAAAGTTAATTTGAACAATAACATCCTGAATTTTGTACGTAACCTTATTCTCTTTCGAGTACCGGGGTATCGGAAGAGTCACTTGCAATATTTTATAGATATTGGACCGCTATCTGTGATTACTGTAAACGGAAAGTCAGCAAGAAAACTATTCTCCGTCGTCGATTACTCTCATAATACTTATGTGAATCCCGAAACTTGCGTAGAGGGAATTGAATGAGTTTTTCATACTACTTGGAAATATGTACCTATACCTTAAAGGTATCGGTTATTCAGAAGGTTTATCATTTCAAGCTGTATCGAAGAATACTTAATAATAAAATACTTATATTAAAATACTTGGACCTTGCTCATGAGATTACCGCCATGTGGAATGTTGTTTCGATAGTTGTTTTAGCCAATGGTCTTTCACTTAACTGTTGGATCAAGAGTCGGATACAGAAGTCTGTGATACTTGAGACAGCGCGTATTGTGAGGAGGTTCCTCACTCTGACTCCCAATGGGCACTCAAATATAAATGATCAAAAATCAACTAATTAATGTGATAAATATATTAATAATAAATTTTAAATAATGTTTTGTATTATATTTTGTATTAACATTGTTAAAATTAAAAAAAGACATATATAAATGAAAGAAAAAAATAATACTTACGAGTAAAGGGGTTGGATTCAAAACAGAGAGGAGAGGTGGGTTCGATTCTTGAATTCGAAGATATTTTTACTCATAATTATGATAATAACAAAATGATTCATGCCGATTGTTGATGAAATTTGTTGTGTTCTTATTCTCTAACTAGGTGCATTTGCAAAGCTTGGTATTGATTTTAAGTTTACGACGTCTATTATGCCTATTACATATCAACTTTCTGACTTTCAAACTGATTTTCTCGAATTTCATTGAATAAAATTGTCTTCATTTGCATTGACTTTATTTATATGTTCGGAATAGTTCAAACGTGAAAGCGTACTAAACCGACAAACTCACTTTGGCATTTATAATATTAGTACGGATAACCTAATACGATAACACGAAAGTTATAACAGTTGTGTGATATACCGCATCTGAGCAGCAAAAACAGGGTGTTTACTTTACTTATCGCGAAATGAGTTCAACCAACAAACTTTTACGTTTAATCCATTCACTACAAACTCAAAGTAGCTTTGGCAGAGCTTTAGACTGTCGGACGCGGCGTGGATTTCACAGATTGCGAGAGCACCGCGCACGTAGATTAATGTGTGACGTGATGTATAACGTAGCAAGCGGAGTTCCCCTTTTTAACACTCTCGGTAATGAAGAAATGTTCCGTAACCAACTAAAAGTACTAAGACTTCATAGCACCGAGTATAATATGAGTATATCAATAACACACAATATATGAGTGTATATTGGGCAAGGCTTGCATTGACAACGTAGCGTCATCTTGTTAATTATCCTCGTCGCCACATTTAAGGTCCCTTGTCCTTACTGTAATAGCAGTAAGTCACCGTCTCACCACTACACTATAATGGCCAGCGGCACACGTCCGCCTCCTCTCGATGCCAGCGATAGACTGCTCGCTCTCTCTCCCACTACCGGTGTATATATACACAAACACTACAAAATGTATATTTGTGATTTGGCCTAAACACGACATAATTTAGATATTTTAAATAATGAATCGATGCAGTAACTATAATTGCCTCCTCTTTCACAGCATAGCAGTAATTAATAATAACAGTCCTCTAGTAAACATAAGGAGAATAGTCCTTATTATTAAATAACCATTATGTTTTCTGTGGGAAGGGCATGAAATTTTGTTTAATACAAATGTTTAATTTTAATACAAAAAATGCCTCTGTAATAAATTTTTACTGCGGCCAGAATGTTTACGTCATTCATTGCTACTGATCAATATTTAATATAAACATGAAACATCCTACTAATATTGTTTAAGCGAAAGTTTGTATGGATGTTTGTTATTCTTTACCGCCGCTACTACTGAAGCGATTTGACTGAAATTTGGAATGAAAATAGATTTTCATTCCAAATTTCAGTATCTCTGTATTAACACATAGGCTACTTTTTATTCCTAAAAAATCCATGGTTCCCGAGGGATTAGGGGATAGTTGAAAAACTAAATTCCACGCGGACGTCCGCTAGTATGAGTATAATATCAATAACACACATTATGAGTTTGTTGTAGCCTCTTCTCGGACCAAGGCACATTTGGAACCCTCGTAAATTTATTTTAAGTTTTCGACTAATTATTATCACCATTATTTTATAATATTGATACCTGACGTTTCGAAAGGGCTTGTAAACCTAATTGAAATAAATAAATATTGACTGACGTAATATGACGGCCAGAATGTTTACATCATTCATTGCTTCTGATCAATTTTTAATGTAAACATGAAACATTGCTATACGTTTACTTTATTGAATCTTCAGCATTTATATATAAGTTTTCTTAGTAAAATACAATTTGAGATATTAACTTAGAATATCAATTAACAGACAGCGATATGTAATCTTATTAATGTATACGTAGTTGTTTATTTTACTTATTCGGGAACGAGTGCAATCCGCAAACTTTTACGTCAAATTCGTTCACTTCAAACTCAAAGCGGCTTTTGCTGAGCCTCGCTCCGGACGCGGCGTGGATTTCACAGATTGGGAGCATCCTGTACATACTCATAGATTAATGTGATGTAATGTACACGAAAGTTGTTTTTACCTGCTTGTCTATTCACTAATTTGGACTTTATTAACAATCTATTAAAATAAACATCAACTCAACTGAGAAATATCTATGGTTGTCAGTAGGCACCGCTTAACATTTCTCACATAGAAAATCGATTTCGTACATGTCAATTAACACACGTCAAAGTTAGTGAATTAGCTTGCTTGCATCTCAACACATTCGCACATACATCATCATTATAATTTTCATTATCAGCCTATTTTTCAAGCTTATAAGAGATGGGATATGGAGCTTGGACCCACCAGGGTACAATATTTTATAGATAATTTTTACGACTACTATCAGATGTTAATGATAGGTCCGACTCCGAACTCAATATTGAGAGATCATGTGTTCAAACCCCACCCGCTGGTGTATCGGTATCTAAGTACTTCTAACACAGACTTTCCGACTAATATGGAAATAGTGAAATTAAAAAAAAAAAACCGACTGAGAATTTTTGATAAAAATTTCTTGGATGAGATAAAAGCTCGGTATGTACCTATACGTGATAGCCCAGTGGATTTGTATAGATATTCTTCTGTAGAAAATATTTTCTTTATTTTTTTTAATATTACAATTAATATTTCTATTCTTCTCCTCCAGAGGGTGTCAGCTCGAATCCGGTTCAGGGCATGCACTTCCAACTTTTCAGTTGTGTGCATTTTAAGAAATTAAATATCACGTGTCTCAAACGATGAAGGAAAACAACCTGAGGAAACCTGCAGAGAATTTTCTTAATTATATGCGTGTGTGAACTCTGCCAATCCGCATTGGGCCAGCGTGGTGGACTATTGGCCTAACTCCTCTCAGTATGAGAGGAGACTCGAGCTCAGCAGCGAGCCGAATACGGGTTGATAATGATGTATACTGACAACCCATGTAACTGGGTTCTATGGGATGTCAGTGTCAGATATTTCTTCTTTTTGCCGTGGGAACCTTTGGGTTGTGGATCGCAGTGATATTTTTTTTTAATTATTTCACCGCGGCTTATTGACTCAACTGGTGATAGAAGATCTGACTCAGTTTTTGCGCAAAAGATCAGCCTGACTGTCCAGCCAGTATTCTTGAAAGCAGTCGATATTCTAGCTCGAGTTTCTTATTATAACTAATATTTTTGTCTTTTTTTTTTTATTCTTTACAAGTTAGCCCTTGACTACAATCTCACCTGATGGTAAGTGATGATGCAGTCTAAGATGGAAGCGGGCTAACTTGTTAGGAGGACGATGAAAATCCACACCCCTTTCGGTTTCTACAGGGCATCGCACCGGAACGCTAAATCGCTTGGCGGTACGTCTTTGCCGGTAGGGTGGTAACTAGCCACGGCCGAGGCCTCCCACCAACCAGACCTGGACAAATTAAGAAAATCTCAATCGGCCCAGCCGGGGATCGAACCCAGGACCTCCGTTTTGTAAATCCACCGCGCATACCACTGCGCCACGGAGGCCGTCAAAAAAACGAATAAAAACCGCTTCTTTTAAAACGAATTCAAAGTAGAAAACTATGTTTCGTGCTTTAACTGCTTGGCGAACGAGAGCTTCTTGTTTCTGTTTTACAGGTTTGTTTGTTATGCTATTATCTTAGAAATAATTTGAGTCAGTCTTAGTATCAAATAAGGACTTTAGTACTTAGTAAGCTCAAAAAGGTCTATTATTGCTTAGCTATTGTAGTTATTTAAGCCGACTGTACGTACAATCTCAACCGAGAGGTCGAGGTTCGATTCCAGCCCGTTTCACTATCGTCCCCACCCACTTTTGACAGTCTTTTCCGGCTAGTTATAGCTGGAGGGAAACAAGAACATCTATACTTAATATTATAAAGCTGAAGAGTTTGTTTGGTTGAAGGCGCTAATCTCAGGAACTACTGGTCCGATTTGAAAAATTCATTCAGTGTTAGATAGCCCATTTATTGAGGAAGCCTATGGGCTATATAATTTCCCCGTATTTTTACAAGAACGGGAACCACGTGGGTAAAACCGCGCGGCGTCAGCTAGTTTGTAATATTTAAAAAAATATATGGCAACATTCTTTACAAAAGAATTAACAATTACAGTCGGTCAAATGTCCCGCAGCGGGAGGGTTAATTTTTTATAAACCTATAATAGTGTTTTGTATTATATTTTGTATGAATAAATTTGTAAATAATTGCATTATAGTCGGACAAATACCACATTAAAGCTAAATAAATAAAACAAACCATGCCTTACAAACGACCGGCACTTTTTGATACGAGTAAGCATTACAGGCAAATAACCATTTCACACGAAATCTATATAAACTAACGCCTCAAGAGCTTTAAGTCCATACTAAGCCAACAACAAAAACCCTTTTTAATAAATATGTAACATGAAAATACGTTTATATATTTTCGGACTTCAAAATAATAAGGCCAGATCAGAATTGACACGAGAATGGAAAGGATTTTTTTAACAAAAAAGTTTTTTCATCCGCCTCAATACAAATGCGTATCAAAAACGTTTCCGGCAACTTTTTCATTTTTCCTCCCTTCGGGTGCTTCCATTCAGAAACGTCCTATTGTAATACGAAAATATTGACATATTTTTTCATTTGAGACAAGCACTTTGTTGGCGGCGGTTGTAATAAATTTAATTTTATTAGTAAAGGATTTGGGCCCACCGCAGTATCCTTTGATTTTATGATATGAAAAATGAACGTTTCTGAAAAATTTCCATACTGATTCCGATTTCTGAGCCTTCTTGAATCACGACAAAATGTCAAAAAATTCAAGTTTCGGAGCTTAAAGTTAAACACTATTTTAAATTAGACCTTGTCTTGCCATCAATCGCACGTGTGTGGCTTAAATTTTAATATTTAATTTTTCTAATATTTTATTATAATATTATGTTGTCAATAAGTATAACAAGTAAGTTTATTTTAATATGAGTTTATTTTATAAATATTTAAACAAAGATTGATAATTACTTTACTTTAATACACTTGATTACTATTAATATTATTGATTACACAATTAATACAATATGCACATGATAATCTCACATAAATGTATTAAAATCTAAAAGAATATAATTTAAACAAGTAGACAATATAAGATAACAACTAAAATACAAAATCAAGATTTAATCAATATTAATAAGTTGAGAAAAATATAAACAATTAACAAAAACAGCTTAATTATTGTAGTCAACAATAAAAACATTTCACTACAATTATACTACTACCACATACAATATTAAAACTGAATATTAGGGAAAATTTGTAGCATAAACATTCAATATACATCAATAAATGCATACTAACATACGAGTACGCGTCACCGAAATTTACGATCCGTTTTTAATCCAGCTTTACAGTTTGTTCAGGAAAGGGGCGATAGAGGCAAAGTCTTCACACTCAGGGATAAGCTTTCCTTTGAATTTGATGCAAGATTCCACGCAAAGAGGACCCTCAAACCATGCGCCGAGCATCTTCTTACATTGAGCACAATTCTCGATACAAATCTCGAAGGGATTGTAGGCGGTGGCAATCGCAGGATCACCAACAGTGCAATCCAGATTCAATAGAGAAACTGCTACAATAAACAGTACAAAAGTAACTTTGCCGGCCATTTTATATTCACTTATCTTTTGTTTACTGTTAAAAAGGTTTTCCTTCTGGTGTTCAGTGACTTCTTGAGGCAAGAACTGGAATGTGGTGTCCGTGTGTTTGGTGGGCATTTTATACTAAACTCTATCCATTTCTTCAAATGAACCGTATCTACACACCCCAGGAGGTGATGGCTTTTCCATTATCTATGTGGGTTTTATTAATTTGATTCTGAAAGCCTGAGAGCTATTAGTTGTCTCAGTGAAAATAACCTTAAATCTTTATATATTTTTATGAAAAAATAATGTTTCAAATTCCACGTTCTTCCAATGGTTAACCTGTTCAGTTACGGTCGAGTCATGTCTGACGATATGAAAATATTGGGCTTTCTTTGTACCAAGAAATTTTCAATAGAGGTGGTAATTTGGTGGTTTTATACACCCGAGTCTCAGAGAGCGATTCCGGTATTATAATTAACTTCCGATAGTAAGCGTCACAAAATCCAACATTACCTTACTACGCATTTGATCGCACATTTGAAACGCAAATCCCATAATAGGACACAGGAATTAAAAAATAAAAAGGTGGAAAGGCATGATGGTGTAAATTTATTGTATCCTAAACCATTCGACTAATTGTGATAAAACTTTTATATACTGTTGTCCACACAGATTATATCCACTGGGCTATCACGACTCTATTATTTATATTAATACTTAAATGAAATACTTTGTGAATAATTCACATTCATATTTTTTTTTTTATTTTGTATAAGCAAGCGCTTAGCTGCAATCACGCCTGATGGTAAGCAGTGACGCAGCCTATGGTGGAACGCGCTTGCCTAGAAGATGCCTATTCACTCTTGACTTGAAGGTACCCATGTTGTAGGAGGTGGGGAAAACGGAAGCTGGAAGAGCATTCCACATCTTTGCAGTGCGTATAAGAAACGAGGAACTAAACCGCTTAGTACGCGTCCGAGGAATATTGATGACGTAGCGGTGTAGATCTCTGCGATGCCTAGCAGTCCTGTGGTAGAACGACGAAGGTGGCACAAGATCAAACAGTTCCTGAGCGCACTCCCCGAAATATATCTTGTAGAACACTGATAGACAGGCAACCTTTCGGCGATGCTCTAAGCTTTGAAGTTTAGAGCTTGATAATGCCTCATTGCCAATGAGCTCACATTCATATGCTTCGTGATAATTGTTACAATGTCATTTCGTCAACTCCGAGCACAGAATTCCACTTTAAAAACTTATCATTCAAACGCTCTCCAACTTCGCTTATTCTCGTAGGTATCTCTTCAAAGTTAGCACGTAGCGCTTTACACAAATGTGTACCTTAGTTGCCCGAGAAAATGAAATCGTCTGGAAGCGCTTTTTTATCAATCTCATCAGATTTCGGCCTCTCGGAAACATAACAGTAGATCTATTGGAGGACCAATTGTAAGTAAACACACGTAAAATATTCCTATTGGGTATATTCGTGACTGGTATAACATTTCTTTTATGGATTCCAATTTTCGAACTGTATCCTCAGAGGATAGGTACTATCGAATTTACTATGATAATATTGTAAGATAAGCATATAATTTTATGAAAAACGTACCTATCCCTTTTTAGTCATTCTTCCAAAATACATTTACTTACATTTTAGTAATAAATTTGATTTTCGATGGCTGAGACCCTGGCCGTGATAGCCCAGGGGATATGACCTCTGCCTCCGATTTCAGAGGGTGTGGGTTCGAATCCGGTCCGGGGCATGCACCTCCAACTTTTCAGTTGTGTGCATTTTAAGAAATTAAATATCACGTGTCTCAATCGGTGAAGGAAAACATCGTGAGGAAATCTGCATACCAGAGAATTTCTTAATTCTCTGCGTGTGTGAAATCCGCATTGGGCCAGCGTGGTGGACTATTGGCCTAACCCCTCTCATTCTGAGAGGAGACTCGAGCTCAGCAGTGAGCCGTATATGGGTTGATAACGACGAGACCCTGGCTGAGTTTGCAATTGGTTATTTTCGGTTTGGAACCCTCGTAACTATCTTACTTATCAAAAACTATAATTCAAATTTGAATTTGATAGTTTGTGTGGTCTGTCAAAATATAGCAACTTTATGGTTGGTGAGGAGCGCAACAGAACTTAACCACATGCTCTTGAATTCTTCGCCATATAAATAAACATAACAATTATGATCTCAAGTTGTACCCATATACCTACTTAGTAAAGTAATACGCAATATTAAGCATCAAACAAAGTGAATTCCAGCAACTCTATCTCTTAACTCCGTATCCACAATTCGGATCGCGAAGTTGGAAGCACGTTGTAATTCCGATGCACTCCAAGATAACTTTCTAGATCGTGCGAGCCAAACGAGCTGACAAAGTTGGCGCACCTCATCCTCGGGACTGTTACAATGTAATAAATGTTTCGCGAATAGTCTGGGTGACGCCGATTTCCGACTTAGGGTTTTAGGGTTCCGAACGTACGTAAAAACGGAACCCTTATAATCTCACTTGCACAAATTTTAAGGTCTTTCTGTTTTCTCCTAATGTACTGGACCAATCCAATTAAAATTTGGTACACTTATCAATTCTTGTGACCCAATACAGGGATGTATCGTGATTAGATAAAATTTGAATATGGGGGGCACATAGTGGGGATGTAAGATGGAAAGTTAAAAAAAAAACTTTTACTAACTTCATAGTGTAACTTGTGACATATGAAACGAAAGGTTTTTTTTTATTCTTTACAATATACCCCTTGACTACAATCTCACCTGATGATAAGTGATGATGCAGTCTAAGATGGAAACGGGCTAACTTGTTAGGAGGAGGAAGAAAATCCACACCCCTTTTCGGTTTCTACACGACATCGTACCGAAATGCTAAATAGCTTGGCGGTACGTCTTTGCCGGTAGGGTGGTAGCCACGGCTGAAGCTTCTCACCAGTCAGACCTGAAACAATTAAGAAAATCTAAAACAGCCCAGCTGGGGATCCAACCTAGGACCTCCGTTTTGTAAATCCACCGCGCACACTACTGCGCCACGGAGGTCGTCTAGGGTTGTTTAAATGTTTAACAGTCTATGTATCTTTTTTCCTTTGTGTACTGTAGATATCAAACGCGAGGTCCTATTTGGTAGATTCTTATGTCAATCGAATCATCTTAGATTAACTTTCAGCTTTTATAAAAGTGAAGGTCATCATTTTATCACAGGTTCTTAGTCCAATGCAGCAGTCTCACACACATCAGGGTTACACAAGTCATCATCATCATTCATCATTGTCAACCCATATTTGGCTCACTGCTGAGCTCGAGTCTCCTCTCAGAATGAGAGGGGTTAGGTTAGTCCACCACGCTGGCCCGATGTGGATTGGCAGACTTCACACACGCAGAGAATTACGAAAATTCTCCGGTATATTTCCACACTATATTTTTCCTTCAGCGTTTGAGACACGTGATATTTAATTTCTTAAAATGCAAACAACTGAAAAGGAGGTGCATGCCCCGGAGCAGATTCGAACCCACACCCTGCGGAATTGGAGGCAAATCCACTGGGCTATCACGACACAAGTACAACATTAAAATCGCACCAGGGGCGGATATACCAGCAGGTTAAGTAGGCTGGAGCCTAGGGCGGCAGATTTTCGTATTACAGAAATAAAGAAAAACATGATATGCCTAGAGAATACAACTATTTATTTTTGTGACACTCTGTATTGTTACTGAACACTTTAACATCTGTATGTGAAAAAGCCTGCAAGCAAGCCCGAAAAATTGCTAAACCTTCTGTAAAATATACTTACCATGTACCTATAGCTTTTTGGCTACAAATTAGTAAATCGGTGTATCATTCAAATAATGAGTCACTACATCGTTTTTCATAATATTTTATGAAAAACGATGGCAGTAACATATAAGTGGCTGTACCAATTAGTAACATTATTTCAACGAACGAACCGTTATTTACGTAACTTCGTTGAAATAATCATGTTAGATGATCTTAAAACGAAAAAATCACTGCCACTTGATGTTAAATGACGTAATCAAGATAATTTCGTTGAAATAACTATGATGAGGACAATTACGAAAATAAGATGAAAAACGATGTAGTGACTTATTACATGAATGGTACACTAAGTTACATAATAACCGTGCTGGTTGTAGTCGCAAATCTGGCCGTAGTCAAAGCGTAACTTTTGCGACCACGGATTGCGGATCGTGGCTGCCTAGTGCGTGATATCTCTAGATCTCGTACTAAGTCTATAAGCGTTGCAAAACGAAATCCGATAAGCATCAGTAGGAAACATATTTCGCAG